>NC_086446.1:804152589-804177589 GCF_028390025.1 Pseudophryne corroboree
TGCATCTTATTTGCACCACAGGTGCAGCGAAACACCATTCAGTCTGTACCAGAGATGCCAGGCTACAACTTTAGCGGCACACCACTCAGTCTTTACCAGAGACGCCGGGCTACAACTTTAGCGGCACACCACTCAGTCTTTACCAGAGACGCCGGGCTACAACTTTAGCGGCACACCACTAAGTCTGTACCAGAGACGCCAGGCTACAACTTTAGCGGCACACCACTCAGTCTGTACCAGAGACGCCGGGCTACAACTTTAGCGGCACACCACTCAGTCTTTACCAGAGACGCCGGGCTACAACTTTAGCGGCACACCACTCAGTCTTTACCAGAGACGCCGGGCTACAACTTTAGCGGCACACCACTAAGTCTGTACCAGAGACGCCAGGCTACAACTTTAGCGGCACACCACTCAGTCTGTACCAGAGACGCCGGGCTACAACTTTAGCGGCACACCACTCAGTCTGTACCAGAGACGCCGGGCTACAACTTTAGCGGCACACCACTCAGTCTGTACCAGAGACGCCGGGCTACAACTTTAGCTGCACACCAGTCTGTACCAGAGACGCCGGGCTGTAACTTTAGCGGCACACCACTAAGTCTGTACCAGAGACGCCAGGCTACAACTTTAGCGGCACACCACTCAGTCTGTACCAGAGACGCCGGGCTACAACTTTAGCGGCACACCACTCAGTCTGTACCAGAGACGCCGGGCTGTAACTTTAGCGGCACACCACTCAGTCTGTACCAGAGACGCCGGGCTACAACTTTAGCGGCACACCACTCAGTCTGTACCAGAGACGCCGGGCTGTAACTTTAGCGGCACAGGAATTCATTTAAAATATGTACAAAGTTGCCAATGAAGCACAGTGGAATTTTGCATAAAAAAAGCCTCGACCGCTGCGCCGTAGCACGTCATATACTGATTCAGACTCATGTTCTTGCATATGTAAAGATGAATCAGTGCAGGCCCATTAAGCAGTTTTGTTGCATCTGATTTTATAATTTGTGCGACTGAGATGCACATTCCAGTAAAAGGATGCTCGGAACAAGTCACGTTGCTGGGGACCTGGCGCGCTGAGAAGGGCTGTTTGGCACGACTGCGGTAATAGTGTATGAGGACACATCTGTAATTATGTACGTGCAGTTACCCAGAGGAATAAGACTCTCAGCTGCGTGCAGGGCCGGCGCTACCATTAGGCAGCTTTTGGCAGCTGCCTATGGGCGCCGGCACTTAGAGGGCGGCATTGAGTCACTGAGTGGAACAGAAAAAAAAAAGTATGCCTCTGAACATCCTAACAGCGGCTGCTACCACTGTGACTGTACGTCATGGCTAGCAGGCGCGCGCGCTCAGCACCTGCACTGCGCCGGCTCACTCCTAAGCTTCCAGCGCCGTCCACGGCAAGAAGCAAGGCTATAAACATAGTGGCGGCACTGGGAGTCTTTGCGGTTGTAGACGGCGCAGGCAGAAGCTGAGGCAGCGCAGTCCACAAGGGTGAGCTGGTGGCAGCTATACCTTTATAGCGTCAGTCATCCCTGAGGCGGCTTTGTCGGCTCCAGTTTAGCTGCAACAGCAGTGACAACGAAGGGGTCAGAGCGCTTCTTTGACTGACAGGGGGCGGAGCTGTCAGTTTCCCAGTCAGAGGAAGTGACTCGGCTCCTGCATGCAAGGGAGCCTATAACACCAGACCTGGCCTGAGAGAGGGAGGAGTCGGGGGAGCATTTCCTGGAAAGGAGATCATGGATAGCCATTAGCCAGCAATTTTGTAAGTACTGCAATTTGTGAGTAGGCTTAAAGACTATGGGGGTCATTCTGACCCGATCGCACGCTGCAGTTTTTCACAGTGTAGCGATCGGGTCAGAACTGCGCATGGCCGCCCATCGCTGCGCTACGATCGCCTCTGCCTGATTGACAGGCAGAGGCGGTCGATGGGCGGGAGGGGGCGAAATGGCGGTGTTTGGCCGCCGTTTCGTGGGCGTGGTCCGGCCAACGCAGGCGTGGCCGGACCGTGTGGGGAGTGGCCCGCAGCCGATGCGTGATGTCACTCGCAGCTGCTGCGGGCCGGGGAGCGATGAGTAGCTCCCAGCCAGCACGCTAAAGCTGCGATGGCCGGGAGCAACTCTTGAAGTACAAAGGCATCACCGCTGTGCGATGCCTGCACTTCTGCAGGGGAGGGGGAGCGCCGGCACTGACATGCGGGGCGGACTAGCCTTGTGCTGGCCGTCCCCCCGCATGTCTGAGTTCATGATCGTAGCTGTGCTAAATTTAGCACAGCTACGATCAACTCGGAATGACCCCCTATGGCCACTACCTGGCGCAGTGTGTATAAGGGGCTACCTGGTGCAGTGTGTATAAAAGACTCTAACTGGTGTAATATGTATAAGGGGCTCTACCTGGCACAATGTGTATAAAAGGGGCTTTACCTGGCACAATGTGTTTAAAGGGCTCTGCCTGGCGCAATGTGTATAAAAGGGGCTCTACCTGGTGTTAGGTGTATAAAAGGGGCTCTACCTGACGTAATGTGTATAAGGTTCTCTACCTGGTGCACTATGTATAAGGGGCTCTTCCTGGCGTGTATAAGGGATACTTCTGTGTGGTGTAATGTGACTGACAGACACTACTGTGTGTTGTAATGTGACTGACAGACACTACTGTGTGTTGTAATGTGAATTGGTACTTTTCTGTGGCCACTCCCCTTCTCCGTGAAGCCATGCCGCTATATTTTTGTTGCACACCTTTGGCACACACTGTCCTTGATTTCGATGGGGAAGTGGGAACGCACCAAAAGGAACGTTCGCCCTGGGCGCTACAAGGTTTAGAACTGGTCATGACTGCTATTATAGATTATGCAGCTATAATAGCAGAGACGGTTACTTATTAGAAGAGAAATCTAGTAACAAGTGCTATAGACTGTTACAGTCTAATCAATACTGCAGCTGGCAGCTTTCTGAGGAGGGAGGATGTGGGAGAAAATATCTCTTTAGTGTGGCACTGACATTTATGTTAGTGACAGGTGGTGGCTGTAGACGCTGCCACCGTGTATTGGGGCGGGGGGGGGGGGGGGCGTGGGCCAAAGATTTGCCTAGGGTGCTGAAGAATCTTGCACCGGCCCTGGCTGCGTGACTTAGGCCAAGCGTTATAGAGAAAGTGTAAATCTTCTATGTACGATCCTTATATGTGTTATAGACCCTCACACTCTGCACTTTCTTCCCGCTGTTCTCAGGACACCGTTGTCGGCATTCAGGCTATGGCAAAGTTTGCCTCCTTAACTTCCACCAAAACTGGCAGCATGGCCGTGCAGGTGACCACAGAGAGAGGGTTTCAGCTTCAGCTCCAAGTTGATAACGACAACCGACTTCTCCTGCAGAGGGCGCCACTTCCAGACATCCCCGGGGAATACACCGTGACCGCCACCGGGAGTGGGACTGTGTATATGCAGGTGCGGTGGGACAGGTTTTACTGTATCTGTCATTTCTTGGTAGGTGATAAACAGAGGGAGCTGGTTCTGTCAACCCTGGGTAGGGGAGGAGGTTGGTGGAATTCTATAGTATTAATCATTACTTCATGAGGTGACAAAGGCTAGTATTATTATTATTATTATTATTATTATTACTACTAGTACAGGGACCCTGCATATTGTGGATCAACACGGTCTACCCCTGTCCATTCCTTGCCCACTCCCTTACTAATCCACCCCCCCAGCTTTGTCACTCCCCACCCCCCTGTATGCCCTGCTGTGCCCCACCCCACCCCCCCATACCAACCTGCTTCTCTACCTCATCCAGTAACGTCCCTCTCCCCTACTCGTTCTACCCTAACCCCCTTACCTCCCATGGCTGCTTACTTACCTACCAGCAGGTCCTCCTCATCTCCTTCTTGGGTGTGACCCACCTCCGTAGTAGCGGCAGCTGTTGGAGGAGTGGTTCCCACCATATATGCATGTAGGAGGCAGGCCAAACCGTAAAGATTACTGTATAGAATATTATTATTATTATTATTTATCTTACATGTTATTACGCAGGTTGTTCAGCGCTATCATACTCCACCCACTGTCAGAAAATCTGCCTTCGACCTATCAGCACAAACTCGTTGTGTAAAAAGTGACTTAGTGGAGATCAAAGTGCAGTTCCGGTGAGTGACACAGGTAGTGGTTCCTCGTGTCTGATCAATAAATTCTCTTCTCCACAAGATCTACAGTATTACTAATACTCTTACATGCAGTAAATGCGCTCAGTGCTTCTGCAGAAAACTGGTGATGACTTTAGAATGTAAGCTCTCACGAGCAGGACCCTCTTCACTCGTGTTCTTTTCCTTTTCTTACTTTGACCATCTTCGGCTGCACCAGATCCCGCGGTTTTCTGCCACCCTGATACTTACGTTGATTTACGCACATCTGCGCATAGGTGAGGACTTAGTGGCGGAGGGGAGCGATGACAGGGAGGCATTGTGGTGTATTGTTGGTGACGTCACCTGTGGATTCCGGTAAAGAGTGATTGAGGGTGGTGCCTGCAGGCCAGGAAGCTGGTGTAATAATACAGGCTGCTGCTACAGTCGTTACTAAATCCTAGTGGACCACATGACCTTTGGTTTATCAACCACATGACACGCGCTGGCAGGGGGAGGAGCAAGGTCACTGGGACAACGCTGTCACTATCCACGTCACCATCTGTTGCCTTTAGTAACCAGGTGCTGAATGGCGTACCCAAAGCGTGGTAAGCAAAGCCAGCCCCCGTAGGGTACATTTGGGCTCCCATGTTGGGACCTTGCTCCTCCCCTTGTTGTCACTTGTCACGTGCTTGTGACGTCAGGGATCCTTTAGCCTGGTAGGATTTAGACCTAACCCTCACAGCACTTACAGTATAGTGGCCGGCAGGAGGGAGTGATCTGATGCTGCACTTGGAGAGTGGTAGGGTCTGAAGCTGGTAGTGTCAGGGACAATGCAGGCAGCTCGGCGGCATCTGAGACTGGCGGTGCGGCTCTGATTGATGAGGCTGACGCAGTGAGGCTCAGAGCGGAGTTACAGCCGGCAATGACTGTGACTGAGCGTGCACTGCTTGGCAGCCACCGCTACCCACACCCCTGCACTGGCCGGCCTTTAAGTAACGTGACGTCATGTATTATGAAGTCTCCTGCACAGCCCCCCCCGCCCGCTTTTCCTCATGCACAGTCCGGATTCTCACGCAGGACAGTGAAGAACCGGGAGGATAAGTAAGACTTGCAGCGCAGCAGGAAGCTATATTAAAAACCATGAGCCTCCTGGTGAATGTGGACAAGCCTGGGATAGCAGCAGAGTGGGGGGGGGGGGGGGGGGGGGAGTGCCTCTCCAGCAAGGTGTCTCCCGGCATTGCTAATCCCCCCCCCCCCCACCCTTACCCCAGTGACGTGCGGTGGGGTGAGGCAGGTGAGGCAGAGCCTTTCCTGTCATATTAACATTTGTACCAGAGTTCTGACTGTATAAAGTATATGAAAAATACAAAGAATATGTTAGAAATATCCTCTTTGTATTATACTAATAATATTACTGTATAAAATCTTGCAAAAAGTCTGACAGGTGTCCTGACAGCCGGCACATCAACTGCATCCCGTAAATCTGGCTCTGGTACTAGCCCGTGACTCCTGAGCCATTTACCTCACCGCACTCCCCCCCCCCCCCCCCCTCCAGGCCTCACACGGTGCACATCCCGGTGACTGAAAGCTGTGACGGGATCCAGCCTCTGGCTGAAGCTCCTGTGCCGCCCTGATGCCGCCTGCATTGTAGAGCTTCCGCTCAGACTACTCTGCACCACCACTACCCAGTGACGTCTCCCATGCAGGCCCCGCCCCCGGCACTTCCATACCTCCCAACTTTGTAAATGTGGGACCCTCCAGGCGCCGAAGGTGCCCCTGCGTCAGAAAGGAGGTTGGGCTTCAAAGAAAGGGGTGGGGCATGGTATAGCACAGTATCCTATATACTGTATACACATTGTGTACTGTGCCCGGTATAATACTGTATCCCATATATTAGAGATGAGCGGATTCGGTTCTCAGAGAACCGAACCCTACCGAACTTCACGTCTTGAGCCCGGATCCGAGTCAGGCTCGGATTTTCCCGCCTGACTCGGAAACCCGAACGCGGCAAAACGTCATCATCCCGCTGTCAGATTCTCGCGGGATTTGGATCCATATAAAGAGCCATGCATCGCGGCCATTTTCACTCCAGTCTCGGAGAGTGTAGTGAGAGGACGTTTCTCCGTCCTCCAGTGTCTGTGTGGGGGCGGGAAAGTGGGGTGGTGAATCTTGTGCTGTGTTGTGCTGTTCAGTGTAGTCACTCAGTGTATTGTGCTGCATCAGTCCAGCCAGTCACAGTGTTGGTGTTCTCTGCTGCCATATATCCAGTGTAGCTGTATAAAGTGTTGTTGTGTTGTGCTGCATCAGACCAGTGGTAGTGTCCTGTCCATCAGTCATTCCAGTAATTCCTGTGCCGCATATTGTCTCATATAACTCCCAAAAAATAATGGAGAACAAAAATTTTGAGGATAAAATAGGGAAAGATCAAGAAGAACCACTTCCTCCTAGTGCTGAAGCTGCTGCCACTAGCCATGACATAGACGATAAAATGCCATCAACGTCGTCTTCCAAGGCCGATGCCCAATGTGATAGTAGAGGGCATGTAAAATCCAAAAAGCCAAAGTTCAGTAAAAGAACCAAAAAAAGAAATTGAAAAAGAAATTGAAATGGTCTGAGGAGAAACATAAACTTGCCAATATGCCATTTACGACACGGAGTGGCAAGGAACGGCTGAGGCCCTGGCCTATGTTCATGACTAGTGGTTCAGCTTCACATGACGATGGAAGCCCTCATCCTTCCGCTAGAAAAATTAAAAGAGTTAAGCTGGAAAGAGCACAGAAAAGAACTGTGCATTCTGAGATGGTATCACAAATCCCCAAGGAGAGTCCAAGTGTGTCGGCAGTTGCGATGCCTGACCTTCCCAACACTGGACGGGAAGAGGTGGCTCCTTCCACCATTTGCACGCCCCCTGCAAGTGCTGGAAGGAGCACCCACAGTCCAGTTCCTGATATTCAAATTGAAGATGTCACTGTTGAAGTACACCAGGATGAGGATATGGGTGTTGCTGGCGCTGAGGAGGAAGTTGACGATGAGGATTCTGATGGTGATGTGGTTTGTTTAAGTCAGGCACCGGGGGAAACACCTGTTGTCCGTCTGATGAAGAAGCCCATTGTGATGCCTGGGCAAACTACCAAAAAAGCCACCTCTTCGGTGTGGAATTATTTCTCCACAAATCCGGACAATAGGTGTCAAGCTGTCTGTTGCCTCTGTCAAGCTGTAATAAGTAGGGGTAAGGATGTTAACCACCTGGGAACATCCTCCCTTATACGTCACCTGGAGCGCATTCATCAGAAGTCAGTGTCAAGTTGTGAAACTTTGGGTAAGAGCGTAAGCAGTCCACTGACACCTAAATCCCTTCTTCCTCCTGTTCCCAAGCTCCTGCAAGCCACACCACCAACTCCCTCAACGTCAACTTCCTCCTCAGTCAGGAACGTCAGTAGTCCTGCAGGCCATGTCACTGTCAAGACTGAGGATTCCTCTCCTAACCGGGATTCCTCCGTAGGATCCTTGAGTGGTATGCCTGCTGTTGCTGCCGCTGCTGTTGTTGCTGCTGGGAGTCGATCGTCATCCCATAGCGGAAGTCGGAAGACCACTTGTACTACTTCCAGTAAGCAATTGACTGTCCAATAGTCCTTTGTGAGGAAGATGAAATATCACAGCAGTCATCCTTTTGCAAAGCGGATAGCTGAGCCCTTGACAGCTATGTTGGTGTTAGACGTGTGTCCGGTATCCACCATTAGTTCAGTGGGACTTAGAGAATTGTATGAGGTACTGTGTCCCCAGTATCAAATCCCATCTAGATTCCTCTTGTCTAGGCAGGCAAAACCGAGAATGTACACAGACGTCAGAAAAAGAGTCACCAGTGTCCTACAAAATGCGGTTGTATCCAGTGTCCACTTAACCACGGACATGTGGACAAGTGGAGCAGGGCAGACTCAGGACTACATGACTGTGACAGCCCACTGGGTAGATGTATTGCCGCCCGCTGCAAGAACAGCAGCGGCGGCACCAGTAGCAGCATCTCGCAAACGCCAACTCATTCCTAGGCAGGCTACGCTATGTATCACCGCTTTCCATAAGAGGCACACAGCTGACAACCTCTTACGGAAACTGAGGAACATCATCGCACAATGGCTTACCCCAATTGGACTCTCCTGGGGATTTGTGATATCGGACAACACCACCAATATTGTGCGTGCATTACATGTGGGCAAATTCCAGCATGTCCCATGTTTTGCACATACAATTAATTTGTGGGTGCAGAATTTTTTTCAAAAATGACAGGGGTGTGCAGGAGATGCTGTCGGTGGCCAGAAAAATTGCGGGCCACTTTCGGCATTCAGCCACCACATGCCAAAGACTGGAGCGCCAGCAAACACTCCTGAACCTGCCCCGCCATCAACTGAAGCAAGAGGTGGTAACGAGGTGGAATTCAACCCTCTATATGCTTCAGAGGATGGAGGAGCAGCAAAAGGCCATTCAAGCCTATACATCCACCTACGATATAGGCAAAGGAGGGGTAATGCACCTGACTCAAGCGCAGTGGAGAATGATTTCCATCTTGTGCAAGGTTCTCCAACCCTTTGAACTTGCCACACGTGAAGTCAGTTCAGACACTGCGAGCCTGAGTCGGGTCATTCCCCTCATCAGGCTTTTGCAGAAACAGCTGGAGAAATTGATGGAGCAGCTAAGACGGAGCAATTCCGCAAAGTATGTGGGACTTGTGGATGGAGTCCTTCATTCGCTTTGCGAGGATTCAAGGGTGGTCAGACCTTTACCAGCAATTGCCTCCAGGAAGTACACAGGAACCTGTGATGGTGGATTCCAGTGGGGATGAATTAATACTCTGTGAGGAGGATGTACACAGTGAAAGGGGTGAGGAATCGGAGGATGAGGTCGTCATCTTGCCCTTTGTAGAGCCAGTTTGTGCAAGGAGAGATTGATTGCTTCTTTTTTGGTGGGGGCCCAAACAAACCAGTCATTTCAGCCACAGTCGTGTGGCAGACCCTGTGCTAAAATGATGGGTTTGTTAAAGTATGCATGTCCTGTTTATACAACATAAGAGTAAGTGGGAGGGCCTAAGGACAATTCCATCTTGCACCTCTTTTTCTTCTTTGCATCATGTGCTGTTTGGGACTAGTTTTTGAATAGTGCCATCTTGTCTGCAACTGCAGTGCCACTCCTAGATGGGCCAGGTGTTTGTGCCGCACACTTGTGTCGCTTAGCTTAGTCATACAGCCACCTCGGTTCATCTTTTAGGCCTAAAAACAATATTGTGAGGTGTTCAGGATAGACTGGAAATGAATGTTATTGAGGTTAATATTATTTATTTATTACCAGTTATTTATATAGCATACACATATTCCGCAGCGCTTTACAGATAATATTTGCCGATTCACATCAGGCCCTGCCCCAGTGGAGCTTACACTCTATATTCCCTATCACATGTACACACATTCACGCTAGGGTTAATTTTGTTGGGAGCCAATTAACCTACCAGTATATATTTGGATTGTGGGAGGAAACCGGAGTACCCGGAGGAAACCCACGCAAGTACAGGGAGAATATACAAACTCCGCACAGGTAGAGCCATGGTGGGAATTGAACCCATGACCTCAGTGCTGTAAGGCAGTAATGCTAACCATTACACCATCCATACTGCCCATAGTACAGTAGGAGCAAAATTACCCCCAAATTCTGTGATTTTAGCTGTTTTTATGTTTTTTTTTACTCATCCAGATCCAAAACCAAAACACGAAAGGGTGGTTTTGGCAAAACCAAGCCAAACCAAAACACGAAAAGTGGAATTAGAACCAAAACACAAAACACGAAAAGTGCCAGCCGCACATCTCTACTATATATATATATATATGTACAGTACCCCGCATGGTACAGAACTGTATCCTATATTGAAACATATAATAGACACATAATGTCAGACAGTAGAAGCATATTGTGTGTGGGATATATCACTCGGTGACACTGTACTCACTGTTACTGCAGGTATACGGGGACACGCCCGGCCTCTAACATGGCGCTGGTGATGGTGAATCTGATGTCTGGATTTGTTCTACATGCAGGGTGCAGAGAGACAGTAAGTTCCTATATATCATCTGTGTTCTTCTTCAGTACAAAATAACTCCTGTTACCTTTATTATTCCCTGTGTGTGGTGCAGTGTGCAGTGCTAGCATTGTCCATGTGTGTGGTGCAGTGTGCAGTGCTAGCATTGTCCATGTGTGTGTGGTGCAGTGTGCAGTGCTAGCATTGTCCATGTGTGTGGTGCAGTGTGCAGTGCTAGCATTGTCCATGTGTGTGTGTGTGTGTGGTGCAGTGTGCAGTGCTAGCATTGTCCATGTGTGTGGTGCAGTGTGCAGTGCTAGCATTGTCCATGTGTGTGGTGCAGTGTGCAGTGCTAGCATTGCCCGTGTGTGTGGTGCAGTGTGCATTGCTAGCATTGTCCATGTGTGTGGTGCAGTGTGCAGTGCTAGCATTGTCCATGTGTGTGTGTGTGGTGCAGTGTGCAGTGCTAGCATTGTCCATGTGTGTGTGTGTGGTGCAGTGTGCAGTGCTAGCATTGTCCATGTGTGTGTGTGGTGCACAGGGCCGGTTCCAGTGCGTTTTGCGGCCCGGGCGGGAAATAGGGGGCGTGGCTTCGTGCAGGGGGCGTGATCAGTTACGCCCCCTGTTCAGAGTAGCGCCGCTGAAACGCTGTGCGGTGCGCGATGACGTCATCGCGCACCGTACCTCAAAGGTCCTATCCACAAAGAGAAACTAGACGCGTAGCGTCTAGTTCCCTTCGTGGAGAGGGCCTTTGCTGTGCGGTGCGCGATGACGTCATCGCGCACCGCACAGTAAAAGTCCTCTCCATGAAGGGAAACTACGCGTCTAGTTCCCCGGGCAGCGGGATGCAGCGGGCAGCTGGGGGCAGTAGCAGAGGGCAGCTGGGGCAGTAGCGGATCTTGCTATGGTGCCTCCGGAAGGCGGCGCCGCGGGCAAAAGTCCTGCTTGCCCGTGGCAAGATCCGCTACTGGTGGTGCAATGTGCAGTGCTAGCATTGCCCGTGTGTGTGCAGTGCTAGCATTGTCCATGTGTGTGTGGTGCAGTGTGCAGTGCTAGCATTGTCCAAGTGTGTGGTGCAGTGTGCAGTGCTAGCATTGTCCATGTGTGTGTGTGGTGCAGTGTGCAGTGCTAGCATTGTCCATGTGTGTGTGTGGTGCAATGTGCAGTGCTAGCATTGCCCGTGTGTGTGTGTTGCAGTGTGCAGTGCTAGCATTGTCCATGTGTGTGTGTGTGTGTGTGGTGCAGTGCTAGCATTGTCCATGTGTGTGTGGTGCAGTGTGCAGTGCTAGCATCGGCCTGTGTGTGTGGTGCAGTGCTAGCATCGGCGTGTGTGTGTGTGTGTGTGTGTTTATGTGTGTGGTGCAGTGCTAGCATTGGCCTGTGTGTGTGGTGCAGTGTGCACTGCTAGAAACTGTCTGTGTGTGGTGCAGTGCTAGCATTGGCCTGTGTGTGTGGTGCAGTGTGCAGTGCTAGCATCGGCCTGTGTGTGTGTGTGTGTGGTGCAGTGCTAGAATTGGCCTGTGTATGTGGTGCAGTGTGCAGTGCTAGCATCGGCCTGTGTGTTGTGCAGTGTGCAGTGCTAGCATCGGCCTGTGTGTGGTGCAGTGTGCAGTGCTAGCATCGGCCTGTGTGTTGTGCAGTGTGCAGTGCTAGCATCGGCCTGTGTGTTGTGCAGTGCTAGCATCAGCCTATGGCCCTCATTCCGAGTTGATCGGTCGCAAGGCGAATTTAGCAGAGTTACACACGCTAAGCCGCCGCCTACTGGGAGTGAATCTTAGCTTCTTAAAATTGCGACCGATGTATTCGCAATATTGCGATTACTAACTACTTAGCAGTTTCAGAGTAGCTCCAGACTTACTCTGCCTGTGCGATCAGTTCAGTGCTTGTCGTTCCTGGTTGACGTCACAAACACACCCAGCGTTCGCCCAGGCACTCCCACCGTTTCTCCGGCCACTCCTGCGTTTTTTCCGGAAACGGTAGCGTTTTCAGCCACACGCCCCTGAAATGCCGTGTTTCCGCCCAGTAACACCCATTTCCTGTCAATCACATTACGATCGCCGGAGCGAAGAAAAAGCCGTGAGTAAAAATACTTTCTTCATAGTAAAGTTACTTGGCGCAGTCGCAGTGCGAACTTTGCGCATGCGTACTAAGCGGATTTTCACTGCGATGCGATGAAAAAGAACGAGCGAACAACTCGGAATGAGGGCCTATGTGTGTGGTGCAGTGTTAGCATCGGCCTGTGTGTGTGTGTGTGGGGGGGGGGGGGGGGTGCAGTGTGCAGTGCTAGCATCGGCCTGTGTGTTGTGCAGTGCAAGCATCAGCCTGTGTGTTGTGAAGTGTGCAGTGCTAGCATCGGCCTGTGTGTTGTGCAGTGTGCAGTGCTAGCATCGGCCTGTGTGTTGTGCAGTGCTAGCATCAGCCTATGTGTGTGGTGCAGTGTTAGCATCGGCCTGTGTGTGTGTGTGTGTGTGTGCGGGGGGGGGTGCAGTGTGCAGTGCTAGCATCGGCCTGTGTGTTGTGCAGTGCACGCATCAGCCTGTGTGTTGTGAAGTGTGCAGTGCTAGCATCGGCCTGTGTGTTGTGCAGTGTGCAGTGCTAGCATTGGCCTGTGTGTTGTGCAGTGTGCAGTGCTAGCATCGGCCTGTGTGTTGTGCAGTGTGCAGTGCTTGCATCGGCCTGTGTGTTGTGCAGTGCTAGCATCGGCCTGTGTGTTGTGCAGTGTGCAGTGCTAGCATCGGCCTGTGTGTTGTGCAGTGTGCAGTGCTAGCATTGGCCTGTGTGTTGTGCAGTGTGCAGTGCTAGCATCGGCCTGTGTGTTGTGCAGTGTGCAGTGCTAGCATCGGCCTGTGTGTTGTGCAGTGTGCAGTGCTAGCATCGGCCTGTGTGGTGTGCAGTGTGCAGTGCTAGCATCGGCCTGTGTGTTGTGCAGTGTGCAGTGCTAGCATCGGCCTGTGTGTTGTGCAGTGTGCAGTGCTAGCATCGGCCTGTGTGTTGTGCAGTGTGCAGTGCTAGCATCGGCCTGTGTGTTGTGCAGTGTGCAGTGCTAGCATCGGCCTGTGTGTTGTGCAGTGTGCAGTGCTAGTAAAAGCAGTATAAATGACTGTTCTTCTGCAGAAATTTTTAAGTGTGAATAATATGCAAATGCTGGTGTAAGACCCTCCCCTTGCGTACTACCGTGTGATAGACTGGGCAGACCCTGCGATGCTCATTCTGCATATCTGAGCAAAGCTCAACTGCGCTGGTGATCACTGCACCATTGGTCAGAACATAATCTCCTTGAGCTGCGCTGTCGCCTGTCGCAGAGTCTTTATTAATATATGGCCACTGTGGCTGCAGTGCTGTGAGAGAGATTCCAGCTGCATGCTGATACACATCCACGCCCCGCCCATAACACGCCCCTGACACTCCCATAACATGCCCCTGACACTCCCATAACACGCTCCTGACACTCCCATAACACGCTCCTGACACTCCCATAACACGCTCCTGACACTCCCATAACATGCCCCTGACACTCCCATAACACGCCCCTGACACTCCCATAACTTACCCCTGACACTCCCATAACACGCCCCCTGACACTCCCATAACTTACCCCTGGTACTCCCATAACACGCCCCCTGACACTCCCATAACACACCCATGACACTCCCATAACACACCCATGACACTCCCATAACACGCCCCTGACACTCCCATAACATTCCCCTGACACTCCCATAACACGCCCCCTGACACTCCCATAACACGCCTCTGACACACCTATAACATGCCCCTGACACTCCCATAACACACCCATGACACTCCCATAACACACACATGACACTCCCATAACACGCCCCTGACACTCTCATACCATTCCCCTGACACTCCCATAACACGCCCCCTGACACTCCCATAACACACCCCTGACACACCTATAACATGCCCCTGACACTCCCATAACACACCCTTGACACACCCATAACATGCCCCTGACACTCCCATAACACACCCCTGACACTCCCATAATACGCCCATGACACACCCATAATATACCCCTGACAGTCCCATAACATACCCCTGACAGTCCCATAACATTCCCCTGACACTCCTATAACATTCCCCTAACACTCCCATAACACGCCCCTGACACTCCCATAACGCACCCCTGACACTCCCATAACATTCCCGACACTCCCATAACACGCCCCTGACACTCCCATAACACACCCCTGACACTCCCATAACACACCCCTGACACGCCCCTGACACTCCCATAACACGCCCCTGACACTCCCATAACACGCCCATGACACCCGTCTTTTTGCGATAACTTTAAGTCACCTCCCGGTCTCCGCCCTGACCCGCCCATGGATCAGAGAAGCCGTCTCATGTCATAGCGATGTCCTATGCACACGCCATCACACACCTTGGCTCATGCGTGCGCAGTAAAAGGGTTTCCCACACTTTGTGCGCAGGCAGAGTACCAGAATATCGCTCATCCGCACACACATCAGCCCAACATTCACCCCCGCCTCCGGCCCAGACAGCGAATCAGGGAGAGAATATAACGCACGTCACCTAATCAGCCATTTCTCTACAACATAAAGTGTGGATTTAATATACAGTGAAACCCTCCCATACAGATCAAATATCTGTTCTCCCATAAGAGCGGACACTCCTAATTATGACGCATCTTCTACTTTACAGCTGCAGAATAATCCGCTGGTGAAACGCGTGGAGACCTCAGAGGACCAGGTGACCGTCTACATGGAGAAGGTGAGAGGATCTCACAGCGCTGTATATGGATATCAGACTGACACCTCCGGCTCATGTGTCTGTGGGGGGGGGGGGGGGGGGCAGTGATGATGTCACCAGTATGTAAGGTTAAGGGTCATAGACTGCGCTCCTTATGTGTTCTCATGGTAAGCCAGTATTGGGTATAAGGGGACCTCCCTCACCCTATACACAGATCCAGCAACATGTAGATACTCAGCGCAAGAACCTTTACCGGAATTAGGGTTAGTTTTAAAAGAGTAATATCTCAAATTGGATTAAATTCTATATAATCGTTTTATTAGTATATTCTAGCAGTGTCCCCATGTTACTGTCACAATAAATATCCTATATGTCAGCCATATATATTACCGGTAGACACACATCACATACAGTACATGAACACTGAGAAAAAGGTAAAAATATCAAAAATGTATCTTTAAAGATAAAAATACAAAACAGCAAAATTGTATATAATATAGAGAGAGTCTGGACGTATCCTCTTCCGGGAAATAACACATGGATGCACCCACGGCCCATAAAGCCGATGGCATACAGGGCACAGTAGAGAGGTTCTGCCGGCATTACAGGGTCCTGATAGCGTGCTGTCTGGGTGACAGACCCGATCTCCGCCTATAACAACGCATTTCACCCTTACATGGAAAAACACGGGTCCTTTTTCTGTGTGAAATTCCCGGGACTTCGACCCTAGAATTTACCAGGGTCGGAGTCCCGGGAATTTCTACCCAGGTTGACCCTTTCACACAGACGAAATACCCGTTTTGATCCGCAAAATTACAAGGTAGAAATTCTTGACCCAGTAAACACGACCCGTCACTGAAATGCTGGGTAAAAGCCGGGTTTTCTGCCTGAAAAGGGTATAATACCCCTTTCAGACAGAGAAAACAAACCGGTCATTTCCCGGCACAGGAAGGGTCGACCCAGAATTTTTTTCTGTCTGAAAAGGTCCAACATGGGATTTAAGAAACGGGTCTCGGTTAACAGCAGTTATTGGCTGAGCTGGCAGAGCCCTGGCTGATTGGCTGAGAAGCAGGGTCTCTCTGATTGGCTGATCAGGCGTGGCAGTGCCTGCTGGCATCTGAGGTCACAATTGTGCTGCAGGGGAGACGGAGAGAGACAGCATGGCGCACTGGAAGGAGGAGGAGATCAGGGAGCTGCTTGCTATTAGAGGGGAGGAGGAGATCTGGAAGCAGACCACTGGGACAGTGAAGAATGCCACAGTGTACACCAACATTGCCAAGATACTTACCTCAAAGGGCATAGGCCCTCATTCCGAGTTGTTTGCTAGCTGCTTTCGGTCGCAGCGCGGCAATTAGGTGAAAAAACGGCATTTGTGCGCATGCGTACAGGCCGCAGTACGCACGCGCAAAGTACTTTTACACAAAACTATGCAGTTTTACACAAGGCCGAGCGGCACTTTTCAGTCGCACTGCTGATCGGTGAGTGATTGAAAGGAAAGGGGTGTTTCTGGGTGGTAACTTGGCGTTTTCCGGGAGTGTGCTAAAAAACGCAGGCGTGTCAGATGAAAACGCAGGCGTGCCTGGAGAAACGGGGGAGTGGCTGGCCGAACGCAGGGCGTGTTTGTGACGTCAAAGCAGGAGCTAAACTGACTGAGGTGATCGCAAGATAGGAGTAAGTCTGGAGCTACTCAGAAACTACAGGAAAAGATTTACGAGCAGTTCTGCTAAGCTAAGATACACTCCCAGAGGGCGGCGGCCTAGCGTGCGCAATGCTGCTAAAAGCAGCTAGCGAGCGATCAACTCGGAATGACCCCCATTGAGCGCACGCAGCAGCAGGTAGTGAATAAACTGAAAGCTCTCAGAAAATTCTACAACAAAGTTCACGACCACAACAGGAGGAGAAGTGGTGCAGCTAGAATGGAGTGGGGTTACTGTGATCAGTGCAGTGAAGTATTTGGCAATTCTGCACTGGTTACTCCCACTGCCATTTCATCGTCCAGTTGTGCGTCCTCACGAAGCGCTACCGCGAAGAACAGCCAATCCATCCCACTGACGCCACCAATGCTGTTTGATGACATCACTGAGATCAGCGACACCGATCCGATAGCTGCCGTGGAGGGACCCAGTCACTTTAAAAAAAAATCTCTATCTTTGCATCAGCCTAATGCAGTTACTGCACAATGCGCAGGATCCCAGGAATAAAAGCCTTTGACAAAGCTGTTGTACAGGGCGGAGACGGAACATTGCGGGGGCGATGCTGCGCGAATGGGGGGAGGAGGCGGCCAAATGGGGGAGTGTTGGGGGCTTGATCATGGCGGCTGCATGACGTCACACGCAGCCGCCGCGATCCAGAACATGGCGACGGGACTCCTGTGGGTGCAGCTAAGCCATCCTCAGTTTCTGCTAACAAGCAGACATTGCGATGTGTTCACAATTTCTGCTTGTTGAACGGGGGGAGGCGCCGGTCAGCGTGTTGGGCGGTCTTGCCCAGCAATGGGCGGTCCCCTGAATGAGGCCCTATATGCAGTTTACTGTTTAACCTCTATATTTCGCTGTAACTATTTATACCCGAAATACAATTTTTTTTTATATAAATAAAAGCGATGTTTTGATATAAATAAATAATAAGGTAAATTAACAATAGATGAAAATTGACAGCAATTAAAAATGATTTCCTCAGTATACAGTAAATAATTGAGTTTAAGATCATTAAAAAAAAAACTGTCTGCATTCGGCTGAATACAGTATATAGCTATAGAGTGCGTCTATATACTACTCTACAGTAATACACAATTGATGGACTTGTGACTATACGGATTAGGCATATGGCCACCCCTTATTAATAATGTATACGGGAATTGGGGCAGACACCGTGGGAGCATCCATGTGTGATTTCCCGGAAGAGGAGACTTTGAGACTTTATACAAATTTTTTATTTGTACTTTTTATTTTTATCTTTCCACAATCAGAACAGGATAAAACCGCAGCGAGCCATTACTAGTGTCCCCGGCCTCGTACTGCCGTAGGGAACAGAATGTGACATTGGCGCCTGCTGTGATGCGCTGAGGGCCGCATTCATGTCTGTACGCAGCTGCATTCGCAGTGGCCATTTACACCTGCGTACCCACACACACAGCTAATGCGCAAGAATGCGGAACAGCAACCGCTAGGGTGGCCCTATAGCAACGCAGACTGACTGCGTCACAAGCGACACTGCCGCCATGTTACTCTACATACAGCTCACAGCAGATACAGGCCACAAAAATGTCCATGACGCGCCTGCCGCTCCCCATTACCTCCCCCAGACGTCCCTTTCTGTCAGTCACTCTGCGATACAGATCTCAGTGCGAGCGCAGTGTGATCATTACGCAGTCTGCAGGTCGTCGCTCACCAGCGCGTCCATCAGTGATTACACGCAAACATGAATTACATCCTGAAAGCGGAGGAGGGAAATGCGTCACAAACACGTGCCCCGGTGTTCCCGGAATCCTGGAATTTTCACACCGGGAATCTCTATACGTCGCACTATTCAGTCACCAGTAACCTGGAGGATTCGGAGTAACAGAGGGGCCTAATTCAGATCTGATCGCAGCAGCAAATTTGTTAGCTAATGGTCAAAACCATGTGCACTGCAGGGGAGGCAGATGTAACATGTGCAGAGAGAGTTAGATTTGGGTGGGGTGTGTTCAAAGTGAAATCTAAATTGCAGTGTAAAAATAAAGCAGCCAGTATTTACCCTGCGCATTAACACTATAACCACCCAAATCTAACTCTCTCTGCACATGTTACATCTGCCCCACCTGCACTGCACATGGTTTTTTCCCCACGAGATAATCGTAGCTGTGCTAAATTTAGCACAGCTACGATCATTCACACTGACATGTGGGGGGACGCCCAGCACAGGGCTAGTCCACCCCGCATGTCAGTGCCGCCCACCCTTCCCCCGCAGAAGTGCAAAGGTATCGCACAGCGGCGATGTTTTGCACTTCAAGAGTAGCTCCCGACCAGCGCAGCTTTAGCGTGCTGGCCGGGAGCTACTCATCGCTCCCTGGCCCGCAGCGGCTGTGTGTGACGTCACGCAGCCCCCGTGGTCCTCCCCCCAACCGTCCGGCCACGCCACTCTGACAAGCACAATTACCTGTCAGAGAACAGCGCAGCGATACCGTCACATAGGAAAGAGTCTGACAGATATAAGGATGCACAGTAAGTGAGAGTGTCACTGCATAAGTAACCCATATTTGCCTATTCTCCTGGAATGTTCGGGAGGCTCCCGAAAATCGGGTGGCCCTACCCCCCAAATAAAAAAGAATAGGTGAGTCTCCTGATAATTGCAGCGGCCGCGGATCTGGCCCCCCACTTTGTGAGTGTAGTGAGTGGTTCGGGCAGCTGATGATGTGATTCTTGCTGAATAATGCCGGCGATCTCTGCATTTTAGGGTTGGGGGCGTGCCCTCGTGCAGCTATATTTACATAGGCCCGCCCTCATCCCGCCCCCTTTGATGCATTATACCTCTGCTTCGCCACCATGCTGAGTCGCGGAGAGAGCAGCCAGGAAGTCGTGCAACTATGAAGTACCCTTGACCCAAGAGCTTACTAACCTGTCCCATTGGCTTGTCCCTTCTGTGCACCAGCATGAGAGGAGTAATCCCTCAGCGGCCATTACAGAAGGTGATATATAAGGTGTATCTGTCCTGTGTCAGGTCTCCTGTAACTCTCTCCTCTCTCCTCAGGTCACGTCTGAGCCCCAGACCCTGGAGATCCTGGCTGAGCGGAGAGTCCTAGTGACCGGCCTGAAACCCGCCATCATTAAAGTCTTAGACTATTACCTGCCAGGTAACCCGTCTCCCAGCGTCGCCCTCAGTAACCCCCTCACTGCCGAGTCACATGTACTGATGGGAAATCATCTTTCTGGGATGAAATTTAGGCACAATTTGAAATACAAATCTATTCTACAGTCCGGGTACAGCGCCGTCTGCAGATGCCGGGTACAGCGCCGTCTGCAGATGCCGGGTACAGCGCCGTCTGCAGATGCGTCAGTATCGGGGGATTGTGGTCACTGTAAGAATCACTCCGGATATCCTCATTGGTTTCTCTTATTCCCCAACTCTGTAGTAGGAGAATCACCCCATGTGACTACAGGCGTGTCCTGTGCCTCAGGGCAATTAGTGACATCACCCAATATGTCCTGTGCCTCAGGGCAATTAGTGACATCACCCATTATGTCCTGTGCCTCAGGGCAATTAGTGACATCACCCATTATGTCCTGTGCATCAGGGCAATTAGTGACATCACCCATTATGTCCTGTGCATCAGGGCATTTAGTGACATCACCCATTATGTCCTGTGCCTCAGGGCAATTAGTGACATCACCCAGCGTGTCCTGTGCCTCAGGGCAATTAGTGACATCACCCAGTGTGTCCTGTGCCTCAGAGCAATTAGAGCATAGGTGGATTGAGGGGGAGGCAATAAGGCAGTCATTAGTATGCCGCCACACTGCCGCTGTGTGATCCGTGACAAAGAGGACGTGGTCCGGCTAGAGGAGGAGGAGTGAGGTTAGAGAGGCCTCCCCTAATTTCTTCTGGCTCCTCTACCTCCTGTGTGGCTGACACTGGCTGGTGCTGAGGGGGAGGCGGTGCTGCCTTGATGATGTCACGATCTTGGCAGGGCGGATAGGAGGAGCTGCCTGCCCCTGCAGTTCCTGTGCCCTCCCAGGCTGAGACACCCAAGCCAGACACGCTGCTGTGCTGTGGGCCCATCCCCCGGACCCAACTGTAAGAAAACATGTCCATGCTCCCATCTCTGTCTCTCCATGCCCACCTCTCTCTTCCCATGTGCCCCTTCCTCTCTCTCTCTCTCAATGCCCCCTCTCTTTCTCCTCTCCTCTCGCTCCCTCCCTCCCACATGCCTCTCTCTCTCTCTCTCTCTCCCTATACCTCTCCTCTCTCCTCCTCCCTTCCCATGCCCTCTCTCCCAATGCCTTTCCTCAGTCCCTCCCCATGCTCCCTCCTCTATGTCCCTCTCCATGCACTCTCTCTTCCCATGCCCCCGTCTCTCTCCCCTAATAAACCCTCTCTCCTACCCCTCTTTCACTCCATGCTCTCTCTCTCTCTCACCATCCCACCTCTCTCTTCCCACGTGCCCCTTCCTCTCTTCATGCCTCTCTCTCTCCATGCCTTCCTCTCTTTCCCTATGCTTCTCTCTTTCCCTGAGTCTCCTTTCTCCCTCCCTCCACATGCCTCTCCTCTCTCTCTCCCCATGCTCCCCCTCTCTCATTCTCAACATGCCCCTCTCTCTCCCTCTCCATGCTGTCTCCCCCAAAGCGCCCCCTCCCTCCCCATGCCTCTCTCCATCCCCATACCTCTCCTCTCTCTCCCTCCCCATGTCTCACTTCTCTCTCCCTCACCTCTATCTCCCTCCCTCCCTCCCTCCCCCCCCTCCCCATGCCTCCCTCTATCCCCATGCCTCTCCTCTCTCTCCCTCCCCATGCATTCCCTCTCTCTCCCTCCCCATGTCTCACATCTCTCTTTCACCTCTATCGCCCTCCCTCCCCATGCCTCTCCTCTCTCTCCCTCCCCATGTCTCACATCTCTCTCCCTCACCTCTATCTCTTTCCCTTCCTCCCTCCCTCCCCATGCCTCTCTCTATCCCCATGCCTCTCCTCTCTCTCCCTCCCCATGTCTCACATCTCTCTCCCTCACCTCTATCTCTTTCCCTTCCTCCCTCCCTCCCCATGCCTCTCTCTATCCCCATGCCTCCCCTCTCTCTCCCTCCCCATGTCTCACATCTCTCTCCCTCACCTCTATCTCTTTCCCTTCCTCTCTCCCTCCCCATGCCTCTCTCTATCCCCATGCCTCTCCTCTCTCTCCCTCCCCATGTCTCACTTCTCTCTCCCTCACCTCTATCTCCCTCCCTCCCTCCCTCCCCATGCCTCCCTCTATCCCCATGCCTCTCCTCTCTCTCCCTCTCCATGTCTCACATCTCTCTCCCTCACCTCTATCTCTTTCCCTTCCTCCCTCCCTCCCTCCCTCCCCATGCCTCTCTCTATCCCCATGCCTCTCCTCTCTCTCCCTCCCCATGTCTTACTTCTCTCTCGCTCACCTCTATCGCCCTCCCTCCCCATGCCTCCCTCTATCCCCATGCCTCTCCTCTCTCTCTCCCTCCCCATGCATCCCCTCTCTCTCCCTCCCCATGTCTCACATCTCTCTTTCACCTCTATCGCCCTCCCTCCCCATGCCTCTCCTCTCTCTCCCTCCCCATGCATCCCCTCTCTCTCCCTCCCCATGTCTCACATCTCTCTCTCACCTCTATCGCCCTCCCTCCCCATGCCTCTCCCTCCCCATGTCTCACATCTCTCTCTCACCTCTATCGCCCTCCCTCCCCATGCCTCTCCTCTCTCTCCCTCCCCATGTCTCACATCTCTTTCCCTCACCTCTATCTCTTTCCCTTCCTCCCTCCCTCCCCATGCCTCTCTCTCTATCCCCATGCCTCTCCTCTCTCTTCCTCCCCATGTCTCACATCTCTCTCCCTCACCTCTATCTCTTTCCCTTCCTCTCTCCCTCCCCATGCCTCTCTCTATCCCCATGCCTCTCCTCTCTCTCCCTCCCCATGTCTCACTTCTCTCTCCCTCACCTCTATCTCCCTCCCTCCCCATGCCTCCCTCTATCCCCATGCCTCTCCTCTCTCTCCCTCCCCATGTCTCACATCTCTCTCCCTCACCTCTATCTCTTTCCCTTCCTCCCTCCCTCCCCATGCCTCTCTCTATCCCCATGCCTCTCCTCTCTCTCCCTCCCCATGTCTCACTTCTCTCTCCCTCACCTCTATTGCCCTCCCTCCCCATGCCTCCCTCTATCCCCATGCCTCTACTCTCTCTCCCTCCCCATGCATCCCCTCTCTCTCCCTCCCCATGTCTCACATCTCTCTTTCACCTCTATGGCCCTCCCTCCCCATGCCTCCCTCTATCCCCATGCCTCTCCTCTCTCTCCCTCCCCATGCATCCCCTCTCTCTCCCTCCCCATGTCTCACATCTCTTTCTCACCTCTATCGCCCTCCCTCCCCATGCCTCTCCTCTCTCTCCCTCCCCATGTCTCACATCTCTCTCTCACCTCTATCGTCCTCCCTCCCCATGCCTCTCCTCTCTCTCCCTCCCCATGTCTCACATCTCTCTCCCTCACCTCTATCTCTTTCCCTTCCTCCCTCCCTCCCCATGCCTCTCTCTATCCCCATGCCTCTCCTCTCTCTCCCTCCCCATGTCTCACATCTCTCTCCCTCACCTCTATCTCTTTCCCTTCCTCCCTCCCTCCCTCCCTCCCCATGCCTCTCTCTATCCCCATGGCATAATGTGTAAAAGGGACTCTACTGTGGTGTAACATGTATAAGAGGCTCTTCTGTGTGGTCTAATGTGAATAATGGACACTACTGTATGGTGTAATGTGAATAATGGACACTACTGTGTGGTCTAATGTGAATAATGGACACTACTGTATGGTGTAATGTGACTAGCAGACACTACTGTGCAATGTTATGTGAATTGATATTCTGGCTACGCCCCTTCCCATGAAGCCATGCCCTTTCATGTCCCACTAAGGGGCGCCAAAATATATATTCGCTTACCAAAAAAATGAGGCTCAGGCCGGCCCTGGCTGGGGGATGAGGGTGGGCTAGGTTTAGGCTGTGGGGAATGAGGGTTGGGGTTTGGCACCACCGGGGAGGGTTAGGCTATGGGGACGGGAAGGTTAGGGTCAGTCTAGGGGGGGGATAAGAATTAGGGTTAGGGGGTTGGTGTCAGTATCCCGCCCATTGGGTTGCCGCTGTCAGTATTCTGACCGACGACATCCTTAGCGCCGGGCATTGGTGGAGGCACAGAGTAATAAGGGGGCAGACAGAGCACTAGTATAGTAACCAGCCTGACATTAAGGTAGCGCACTCTGGTTATAGCGCTGTCGCTGCTCAGCTGCCGTCCTGCTGTAACCTCTGACCTGTTCTCCTTCACCGTATTCTATTTCAGATGAAGAAAAGACAATTGACTACCTGCAGACCTGCTCCTGAGGTGAGTGGGCGCTCCCTGCCGTCACTAGATCAATATCACACAATAATACACCCTGTGACCCAAGTAAGGATAGACCGCTGTCCTGTACCGGCCCATAGGGACATACATAGGGGCCGCTGTCCTGTACCAGCCCATAGGGACATACATAGGGACCGCTGTCCTGTACCGGCCCATAGGGACATACATAGGGACCGCTGTCCTGTACCAGCCCATAGGGACTTACATAGGGACCGCTGTCCTGTACCGGCCCATAGGGACTTACATAGGGACCGCTGTCCTGTACCGGCCCATAGGGACATACACAGGGACCGCTGTCCTGTACCGGCCCATAGGGATATACATAGGGACCGCTGTCCTGTACCGGCCCATAGGGACATACACAGGGACCGCTGTCCTGTACCGGCCCATAGGGATATACATAGGGACCGCTGTCCTGTACCGGCCCATAGGGACATACATAGGGGCCGCTGTCCTGTACAGGCCCATAGGGGTATACATAGGGACCGCTGTCCTGTACCGACCCATAGGGACATACATAGGGGCGGGGGCCGCTGTCCTGTACCGGCCCATAGGGGCATACATAGGGACCGTTGTCCTGTACCGGCCCATAGGGACATACATAGGGACCGCTGTCCTGTACCGGCCCATAGGGACATACATAGGGACCGCTGTCCTGTACCGGCCCATAGGGACGAACATGTGTAACCTCCACTAAGTGAGACATAACATCACAGTGTCAGTGTCTCGTACCAATATCACTTACTCACAGTAAAACAGGGAGCTCCATAGTGAGTAACTAAATACATACTGTATATTTTACAGCAGCGCACGCAGTAATCTCTAGTTTAATAGATCAGCATCACCTTTGCCTGCCACATGGGGGCGCAGTGCCCACAGATACCCAGCAACAGCAGAGCGGAGCGTTCTAGCAGTGGTATTGTGCAGTCTTTTTGAAAAGCAGCCTCCTTACTCCGATCCCCCGCAGCAGGTCCTATCCCGTATCCCTACATGCACTTACTCTATACATACACCCACTCACACTATA
>NC_086446.1:804182589-804238446 GCF_028390025.1 Pseudophryne corroboree
TTGTCCCCGGGGGTCTGCTGTCTCTGCCTGTCCCCGGGGGTCTGCTGTCCCTGCCTTTCCCCGGGGGTCTGCTGTCCCAGGGTCTGCTGTCCCTGCCTGTCCCGGGGGTCTGCTGTCCCTGCCTGTCCTCGGGGGTCTGCTGTACCTGCCTGTCTCTGGTGTCTGCTGTCCCTGCCTGTCCCCGGGGGTCTGCTGTCCCTGCCTGTCCCCGGGGGTCTGCTGTCCCTGCCTGTCCCCGGGGGTCTGCTGTCCCTGCCTGTCCCCGGGGGTCTGCTGTCCCTGCCTGTCTCTGGTGTCTGCTGTCCCTGCCTGTCCCCGGGGGTCTGCTGTCCCTGGGTGTCTGCTGTCCCTGCCTGTCCCCGGGGGTCTGCTGTCCCTGCCTGTCCCCGGGGTTCTGCTGTCCCTGCCTGTCCCTGGGGTTCTGCTGTCCCTGCCTGTCCCCGGGGGTCTGCTGTCCCTGACTGTCCCCAGGGGTCAGCTGTCCCTGGGTGTCTGCTGTCCCTGCCTGTCCCTGGGTGTCTGCTGTCCCTGCCTGTCCTCGGGGGTTTGCTGTCCCTGCCTGTCCCAGGGGGTCTGCTGTCCCTCCCTGTCCCCGGGGGTCTGCTGTCCCTGCCTGTTCCCGGGGGTCTGCTGTCCCTGCCTGTCCCCGGGGGTCTGCTGTCTCTGCCTGTCCCCGGGGGTCTGCTATCTCTGCCTCTCCCCGGGTGTCTGCTGTCTCTGCCTGTCCTCAGGGTCTGCTGTCCCTGCCTGTTCCTGGGATCTGCTATCCCTGCCTGTCCTCAGGGTCTACTGTCCCTGCCTGTCCCTGGGGTCTGCTGTCCCTGCCTGTCCCCGGGGTCTGCTGTCTCTGCCTGTCCCCGGGGGTCTGATTTCCCTGCCTGTCAAGCAGACAAACAATTTGGAAGCTGCTCAATCATACCTGGAGATAATTATCAGGTGCTGGAAGTGGGAGGGGTCACAGACAAACAAAGAGGAAGGGCGGTGCAAATCCCCACCCCCAAATTCCCTTCCGCACACTGAAAATTACCTGTAACCATCCCTGAATCTATCTGGTAATAAAATTCAGAGAATTCGTCACAAATGTTTGCAAACACATGCTTAGCTGCTGGCCACTTCACGGCTTCTCTGATACAGCAGTCCTAACTACTTGATAGCAGTGCCCACATTGGGCCATGTAATTTGTCACAGTATGCCTCATAATAAAGGCCATTACTAAAACAGTTCCAGACTGAGAGCTAACTTACCAGGGAGCCACCCTCAGGATCTCCCATTGGCACTACAAGGAACAGCATGCCTTCCAAATGCTGCTCCCATTCAATGCCTCATGCACACAAGCAGACAAACAATTTGGAAGCTGCTCAATCATACCTGGAGATAATTATATATCAGGTGCTGGAAGGGGGAGGGGTCACAGACAAACAAACAAAGAGGAAGGGGTGTGCAAATCCCCACCCCCAAATTCCCTTCCGCACACTGAAAATGACCTGTAACCATCCCTGAATCTATCTGGTAATAAAATTCAGAGAATTCGTCACAAATGTTTGCAAACACATGTTTAGCTGCTGGCCACTTCACGGCTTCTCTGATACAGCAGTCCTAACTACTTGATAGCAGTGCCCACATTGGGCCATGTAATTTGTCACAGTATGCCTCATAATAAAGGCCATTACTGAAACAGTTCCAGACTGAGAGCTAACTTACCAGGGAGCCACCCCCAGGATCTCCCATTGGCACTACAAGGAACAGCATGCCTTCCAAATGCTGCTCCCATTCAATGCCTCATGCACACAAGCAGACAAACAATTTGGAAGCTGCTCAATCATACCTGGAGATAATTATATATCAGGTGCTGGAAGGGGGAGGGGTCACAGACAAACAAACAAAGAGGAAGGGGGGTGCAAATCCCCACCCCCAAATTCCCTTCCGCACACTGAAAATTACCTGTAACCATCCCTGAATCTATCTGGTAATAAAATTCAGAGAATTCGTCACAAATGTTTGCAAACACATGTTTAGCTGCTGGCCACTTCACGGCTTCTCTGATACAGCAGTCCTAACTACTTGATAGCAGTGCCCACATTGGGCCATGTAATTTGTCACAGTAGGCCTCATGATAAAGGCCATTACTAAAACAGTTCCAGACTGAGAGCTAACTTACCAGGGAGCCACCCCCAGGATCTCCCATTGGCACTACAAGGAACAGCATGCCTTCCAAATGCTGCTCCCATTCAATGCCTCATGCACACAAGCAGACAAACAATTTGGAAGCTGCTCAATCATACCTGGAGATAATTATATATCAGGTGCTGGAAGGGGGAGGGGTCACAGACAAACAAAGAGGAAGGGGGGTGCAAATCCCCACCCCCAAATTCCCTTCCGCACACTGAAAATTACCTGTAACCATCCCTGAATCTATCTGGTAATAAAATTCAGAGAATTCATCACAAATGTTTGCAAACACATGTTTAGCTGCTGTCACGGCGCCGCGGTCTTCGTACTTACCTCTCCGGGCGCGCTGGGTCTCCGTGCGGCCATCCTCGCTGGCGGGTCCCGCCGTCCGGCGCTCCGTCTAGCCGGCCTCCACGTCCAACGTCCTCGGGAGCTGCGGGTGACGTCATCGGCCCGTCCTCCAATTAGGCCCTGGCGGGAAGTTTAAATTCAGACGCCGGGCAGTGCTCCGGCGCCTGAGTATCATCGTGCTACTGTACCTGTGATCTCCAGTGCTCCGTGCCTCCAGCACCTCCGTGCCTCCAGCACCTCCGTGCCTCCAAGCACCTCCGTGCCTCCAGCATCTCCGTGCCTCCAAGCACCTCTGTGCCTCCAGCACCTCCGTGCCTCCAGGCACCTCCGTGCCTCCAAGCACCTCCGTGCCTCCAGCACCTCCGTGCCTCCAAGCACCTCCGTGCCTTCAGCACCTCCATGCCTCCAAGGACCTCCGTGCCTCCAAGCACCTCCGTGCCTTCAGCACCTCCGTGCCTCCAGCACCTAGTATTTTCTGTGATTCACCAGCACCTGTCAAGTTCTCTCTTTCAGGAGACCTTCAGCGTCCGCACGTGCCTCCTGTCCGCCGATCTGATCCTGCATGAGGAAGGCTTACATCCGGCCATCTCTGCTGCGGCCCAGTTGCGGTTCCACTTCCCGGTCATCGGAAGAAACCCCGAGTCCACAACCCTTCTAAACCAGGTCAGTGATAGTATACTCAGGCCCCATGGACCCGGGGAATCGGAACACGGACTCAAGTGCCATCCAGGACCTGGCTTCCCATGTACAAAGTCAGGAAGTGGCACAAGGTCAGGTGATGCAGTACCTCCAGAAGTTGTCCGGACGTCTGGATCAGATTCAGGCGTCTCTAGCCTCAGTAATTCCGGCACCAGTTCCGGTAGCTGCACCACTTGCCACCTCCAGCAATGTCCAACCATCGGCCGGTGCCACTCCGCGCCTTCAGCTGCCTACACCATCCCGTTATAATGGGAATCCTAAGAATTGTCGTGGTTTCTTAAACCAATGCGAGGTACATTTCGAGCTACTAGCTCACAACTTTCCTACAGACCGGTCCAAGGTAGCATATATTATTTCTCTGCTGGAAGGATCTGCCTTGGATTGGGTGTCTCCATTATGGGAACGTTCTGATTCACTGGTTTCCAATTACTCCGAATTCATCACGTCTTTTCGACGAATTTTTGACGAGCCCGGCAGGATGACCTCGGCCTCTTCTGACTTACTCCGCATCCGTCAAGGCTCCAGATCCGTTTGTCAGTATGTGGTTCATTTCCAAACCATTGCCTCTGAACTTCGTTGGAATAATGAGGCTCTGAAAGCTGCTTTCTGGAACGGTCTTTCTGATCGCCTGAAGGATGAGTTGGTCACTCGAGAGCTTCCAGATTCTTTAGAGGAATTGATCTCTCTCTGTGTCAAGGTAGATCTCCAGATGCAGGAACGTGGAGGAGAACGTAGTCGATCGGATCGTTCTAGGTTCCGGCTTCCTCCTGCAAGGCAAGCGGTGGTTCCAATTCCGGACGAACCCATGCAGATTAACCGATCCCGATTGTCCCCGGAGGAGCGGCAGCGTCGTCATGAGGGCAAGCTCTGCCTGTACTGCGGAGCTGCGGGTCACTTCATCAAGTCCTGCAAATCTCGTCCGGGAAACGAGAAGGCCTAGCTTGTTCCGGAGGAGTCAAGTTGGGGGTTACGACCAAATCTTCTCCCACTTCGGACTGTTTGCTTCCTGTAACGTTAATCACCAAGGCTACTTCCAAGTCTTTTGAAGCCCTCTTGGACTCTGGAGCTGCAGGGAATTTCGTTTCTTCCCTCTGTGTCCAAAGCCTGAATTTGGAAGTACGGTCCATCGAACGGCCTATTTCCTTGACAGCCATCAATGGTACTAGGATATCCAAGGGTATCATAACAGAACGTACGGTTCCAGTTAAACTACAGGTCGGGGCTCTACATCAAGAATATTTGGAGTTCCTGGTGATCCCGGAAAGGCATCACGATCTGGTTCTCGGAATACCTTGGCTCAAAAGTCACAATTCCCATATCGATTGGAAGACAGCACAGATTCGGTCTTGGGGTTCTTTTTGTCACGCTAACTGTCTCACCCCTGTCTGTCCACTTCGTGTTTCTTCTAAGGCGGAGGAGGAACCTATTCCAGAGGCGTACCAAGAATTTAGATATGTGTTTTCGGAACAAGCAGCCGACCAGTTACCACCCCATAGGGCTTGGGACTGCCCCATTGACCTTATCCCTGGGAAAATGCCGCCTCGGGGTCGCATTTATCCTCTGTCCCTCCCAGAGACACAGGCTATGTCTGACTATATCAAAACCAATCTTCACAAGGGATTCATCCGCCCCTCTACTTCCCCGGCTGGAGCGGGCTTTTTCTTCATGAAAAAAAAAGACGGAGGGTTAAGACCATGTATCGACTACCGCGGCTTAAATGATATTACCATCAAAAATAAATACCCCTTGCCTCTAATCACAGAGCTGTTTGATAGAGTTCGTGGTGCCCATGTTTTTTCCAAGCTCGATTTGAGGGGGGCCTATAACCTTATACGCATCAGAGAGGGAGATGAATGGAAGACCGCCTTCAATACCCGGAATGGGCATTATGAGTATCTGGTGATGCCGTTCGGTCTTAGCAATGCTCCTGCTGTCTTCCAGGGATTCGTCAATGAAATCTTCCGAGACATGTTATACCTAAGTGTCATGGTGTATTTGGATGACATCCTGATTTTTTCAAAAGACCTTGCTGAACACAGAATACAAGTCTAAAGAGGTACTCCGCCGTCTACGTGAGAATCATCTCTATGCCAAGATGTCCAAGTGTACCTTCGAAGTAACATCAATACCGTTCCTCGGTTATATTATCTCAGGGAAGGAGCTTCGCATGGATCCGGAGAAACTCTCTGCCATTCGGGACTGGGCACAGCCACTCTCCTTGAAAGCAATACAAAGGTTCCTGGGTTTTGCGAACTATTATAGAAAGTTCATTAGAGGTTTCTCCACCATTGTTGCACCCATTACCGCCCTAACGAGAAAGGGTTCCAACCCGGGGTTGTGGTCTCCCAAGCCATAGAGGCATTTTCCCACTTGAAATCAGCTTTTATGTCCGCTCCAGTACTCCAACAACCAAATTTCGAGGAACCTTTCTTCCTAGAAGTCGACGCATCTTCGATCAGAGTTGGGGCCGTTCTCTCTCAGTATGCCTCAGATAAGAAATTACATCCGTGCGGCTTTCACTCTCGTAAATTCTCTCCGGCTGAACGGAATGACACTATTGGAGACCAGGAACTCTTGGCGATTAAATCTGCCTTGGAAGAGTGGAGATATCTCTTAGAGGGGGCCAAACATGTGACTACCATTTACACTGATCACAAAAATTTGTTGTATATCAAGACCGCACAGTGCTTGAATCCTCGACAAGCTAGAGGGGCACTCTTCTTCACTCGATTTTCTTTTGTTATCAAGTACGGAGCCGGGACTTTCAATACCAAAGCGGATGCACTGTCCCGTTCACAAACTCCCACAGATGATGAGGATTCCTTTGAACGGAGTTTAATTCTAAATCCAATTTCTGTCTCTGCTGCCTCGACTACTCCAGGCCCTCTTCCTGGAAGAATGTCCGTACCGGTCAAATTCCGGTCGAGGATACTTCAGTGTGCCCATATCTCCTGTCAAAGTCAAAAATATTACATAGAGAGACCATATAAACTGCACACATATAAGCCGCTATACTTGCAAATATGCGCAGCGAGCACAGCAAACACCAGACATAATGGAGATTTAGAATTGGCTGATGAATTAATGTCATGGATGTGTATCATTCGAACCGAACCAGATAAACACATCATGTTTGGTATTGAAGCAAGCAGAATGAGGTGTGGGTTAGTTTGAGGCCTGTTGTGTTGTTGTGGGACATTGCAGCAGATAGATATGATTATATGTATAAAAGCTAAGATCATATTGTTAGAACAATGGATGCTCAAGACAACCTTTTACTAAGTTTTCAGGGCTGAACCTGATTAGCATATACAAAGAGAATGGTGACTCAATACAAAGGAGAAAGAAAGACCCCTCCCCCAGGTACTGGTCAAACAGGAAGGTAGTGGTCAGGTGTGGCCTCAGAGAACAGATGTAATGTAGCTACACTCACAGACACACACACAGCTACCTGGCACCAAGCAGCATGGCGGCTGAATCCCCAGGACATCCTCCAAACTAAAGGCTAAGTATTGAACCTCACATGGCTAGATAAGGAAACAGATAGATTGCTTTCTGGTTTAAATAGGATATTGTAACTTGGTTGTGTGATTGTTGGGTGTTTGTGGATACTCTGTGAAGTCCGTGATGAATTGGAACAGTATACAATCTGTAGCATAGTATTTGTGGTATTTGTTTGCCTATGGAGATTTAAAATAGATTGTGCTGGTTAGTTATAATATATATATCCTGTTAATCATAAATACCACCATGCAGTTACGTTTGTGTTAATTACATTGTGATCTGGTCTTGTGATGAATATGCTCTGGTTATTGAGATACTGAAGTTGTTTGGGATGTGAAATTATGAGATGGTTCTAGGAAGTTGGATTACATTGTGAAAGGTGTTTTAGATGGTTTGGAATTGTAAAATCAGAACATATGCATTGTTTTGAGGCTTGGACATTTTGGAAGAAAATGGAGTCTTGTGTTTTCTGCTATGTGATTGTGGTTTAGTATAGAGTGCCATGTGTTTGGACCTGCAAATCTAAAATGGCTGCTGCTGGATGTCTTCCCCTCCCCCTTTCAGGCATGTGGTGCAGTCTTTAGAATTATGGGAGTTTTCTCAAAATGGAGTCTAGCTTCCATCCCATGCTGTATTCAGCATTGACTAACTGCGCAGCGATTGTCTCTCACATGTGTAGTTTTATCTGCAACCATGTTGTCTCTTATTTAATGTTATCATGAGCCATTTCTCTCTATCTCTCTCTTCTTCTCTTCCCCTTCCATTTTCCCATAAATAGTAATTGTATTGTATTGTATTTCTAGTGTAGCTATTTTGGTTAGGAAGTCTCTGTTATATTGTAGTGTATCATTTGTACTGTGATTCTCTTTTACAAGTATATTAGATATAATACAGTTAATAGGCTTTGGACCCTAAACCAGTATCTGTGTATTTCCTATAGTGTTAAGTGTTCACTTGAGCGTCGGTGACGCTCAAGCAGCTTTGTAATTAGTCAGGTTACACAAGGTTGCACTTACACCCTGTACTCACATTAAGGTATTCTGTGTATTTCATTGGTATAAGGTTTAGACATAAAGGTATAGCGTTGTGAGCGTCTGCGCTGCTGGTGATCTCCTCGTGGTCTCGAGCGTCTGCTACGCCATAGCGAATCATTACGTTAGTCAACAGCCAATAACGTGTCCTGTGATCACTGGGCCGTGAGCGAACGTGACGCTTGAGCGTCTCGCCTACGGCTGAGCGATCGTTACGCAACCAGCGTACCCGTACGGTACTTCTTAAGTAAACAGCGTACAGTGTTCTTAGACTTCATAAAGGGTTGTTTATACGACAAAAGTATTTAGCATTGTCAATTGGGGGACTCGTCCTGTCCTTCACATATCTCTGCTAGGTAATATCAGCAGACATTATCCATCAGCAAAGGGCGGGATCATATTCCTTGCAGTGCTGATTGGATAAGCGTCTGTTTCGCTTAGTAAAGGGTGCTGAGGGAATCCGGGACCGGAGGTAAGAACAGTACGCTATTGTCTTTGAAAATCTGGTTTTTATTTCAATTTGGTGCCAACTACACACTCAGGCCTAGAATAACTTTAGGAGTTTTGAATGATGACTTTCTTTGTGACAAGAGGCCGCATGGTCTGTCCACCATTTTGTGTGACCCTCATGGAGGTGGAAGGGGGAGGAGCAGCGGCCATTTTGGGAAGGTCAAATTTTTTTTTTTTTTCTGAGCGGCTGGTTTTCAGTTGACTCAGGAAACAATCAGCCATCCACTGTCAAAAAGAAATAATCATTTAATGAGTTTTTTTTTTTTTTATGCATTTATTTAATCTATATCATAGTCAATCATAAGTAATAGTGATTGGTACTTATATGTAATATCTATATGCGTGTGCTTACATCAATGTATGTTATTAGATTAAATTTAGAATTGCATTTTCATCTGTGTAAGTTTCACATCTCACCTTCCTGTTTGCCATTTGCATTGATAACGTGCTGAGAAAAAAACAAGCACACAGCATAGAAGATACTGTGTGGTGTTTGGTAAGCGTTTATATAGTGAAATATCGCTTATAGTAAGGCGATACAGAAGCAACAAGACAATAGCACACATTTGTTCAGTTTCCAAAATTTAGTTTAAATACCTTACTTTACTGTAACGCCTCTGGGGAGAGCTATCAGACTACGGGAAATGATTTTTCTGATCAGAAAACTATAAGAATGATAGTGGGTTGAAAACGGTATGAGTGTATTGAATCCCGCTTTGTGGACTTTGTGATCTATGTGATAAAACGGTATTGAATTCCGCTTTGTGGACTTTGTGATCTGTGTGATCTATGTGGAACGTGATGAGCACGATCTGAGTGAAAACGTGCAACAGAGTGTGATAAAGTTTTCGTTGTATTACGCTCTGGCTGTTTTGGAGCACAGTAGGGAGACTCCAATGATCCTACCATTTATGGGCAACAAGTGTCTATAAGTGGTACGATTGGACCGCACGGTTGTATGTGTGACCAATAACGCAACGTGATATGAGGTCGTATATCCATGCGTAAATCTTGCCCTCATACGTGTTGTAGGGAGCACATGCAAGCGTGATTTGTGTAAAAGAAAAAGGAAGGGAATTTTCTCAGGAAAATCTCTAGAGATAGGGCCTGCAACGGCTACACGTGTCTGCTAGAAGGCGGAACGGGGATACCCGGAGCAGAAGAAGTTCAGTGGAAGAGCTTTAAGGATTTCCAACGAAGTTCTGTGTTTGGTGCATTTTAGGAAGTTTTTCTGTGTTAAAAAGGTCCACAATGGCAGCCAAGTGCACAACACAGAGACGGTCGGAGGTCAGGATTCAGACTCCAGAGGCTTGCAGACCCCGAGGGTCTGCTCGGTTAGTAATGTGGGGGAAATATGGTCCCCACACTGAGACCTTTTGTGATGAATGGACACGAATGACTGCGGGGGATAAGGCACCATTTCCCGGGATAGGTAGTTTTGACTCAGAGGTGTTGCATAATTTAAGGCAAAGGATCAGTCTCATAAAATCCTGGAAACAACGAGTTAAACATGATGATTGTTTGCAGTTATGGCAACAGGAAAGTGAAATGCAAAGAAATGTAACTTACATATCTAACTTTCATCTTGAGAGGAGAGACATGGCATTGAAGAGGATTATGGTTGCAGAGAAATGGCACAATGTTGTACGATAAAAATGCACTTAGTAACTGTATTAAGAATGAAAGTGTTAAATGTAATAATGTTTATGAAAATGAAAGTGTAAAAATTACAAATGTTAACCTGTGCAAGTCGCACCCCATGTTAAACTTCCCTCAGGATTACCAACAAGAAAGTGAGCCCAGAACGATGTCAGCACCTCTTCCAGAAGCCATCCTACAAGACATCCAGGTGGACGCGACCAAATTGGTAAAGGCAATAATCAAACCCCCTAACGGAGGGTCAGGTGAGGTCGTGTCCACAGGTACGTACAATGTTTTATATCACGCACAAACAAATGTACCCCATATTATAAGACCAAAACAAGGTGATGTAATTGAGTTTAGTCCTGTCAGGGTGATCACAGTCCCCAATGGGAAGACTGACGATCAGGGAACCATTCCCGTCAAGGACAGTGCAATGCGCCATCCCTGGTCCCGGACAGAATTGAGATCAATCATGTCTGATTACCCAGATCCTAGGAAAGATCTAACTGTATGATCAAAGATTCACAGAAGGTATACCAACCCCCTAGACAACGACATAATCATGGTATCCAAGGAATCAGGTAGGTACAGGGAAAGCGGTTGATGGTGATGAGCATCCAAGCGTTTGAGGAGGCATCAAACCAACCAAAACCCCAGGCCATTGGCACATGGAGGAACTTAAGGATTTGTGATCTGTGCAAAAGAGAAGGGCATTATGCCAGTAACTGCAACAGCCCACATAAAATCAGACCCCCTAGACATGAAAATGAGCAAAAGTTATGACACACCAAATTATAATCAGGGATCATATAGGAAGAATTTTGGGCCACACCCATAATATATAGTCAGGAAAGGTGATCATTAGGACTGATGGTAAGCCTGAGGTAACGGTTAATAAATTGGGAGGTCATTCCCTGAAGACACAGGAATGACCAGGTGAAACGTTGTAAATGTATCTGTGAAATTTTTTTTTTCTCTCTCTCTCTATCCCCATCTCTGACGAGTATTGGTAAGAATTCACACATTGCATACCCACTTGGTCCTTGCAGAAGTCTACCAAACCCCAGCATGACCTCCGCCACAATGTATTTCTGGCCAGATACAGACAGTGGAGTAATGCAGGTGCTGGTGGGGAGGGACTGCTCAAGGAGACCATTAGACACATAGATATGACAGCCTGATAATCTGACAATGTTTTTCTAATGCTAACAATGTTTTCTTAATGTTGACAATGTTTTAAAAATGCTTTGTTTCTCTTTTCCTATTGATGGTTATTGTCGAGTTATGTAATGTATATATGCACATGAATTGTTCTCTATCTCTTTTGTTTTTTGTTGTCTCTCTCTTCCCACTCATGTTTCCATGGTTTAAAGATGGTATGTCACCCCTCAGTTGGACCAATGGTAATGCCAGATTTTTTTTCTCCTTACAGAAAGATCGCCGGTTAGGAAGGAATATTGCATCACCAGAATGTTCGTTTGGAAGACTGAGAGACAGCACCTTTGAGAGGACAGCAGAACAAGAAGAACAACAAGACGAGAGAACTTATTATCGTAACAAGTTCTCTCCCCCTCAAACTGTTTTCTTATACCCCCTTTACAAATTTCTTCTTTTCTCCTCCTGTAAGATGGACTTGCCCCAAGAGACTGTGATATGGATTTTCCCGTTAACCATGATGTTGACCAGAGCAGTCTGTTTCGGTGAGAGTACCAGTGAGGTCGAGAAAGGATCCAGAAAGGTCCTGATGACTGAGACGGAGGTGTAAATTTCCAATAGCAACCCAATCACCAAGCAAAGGCGAGTACCGGGCACGATCTAACAACCATGTTATTTGTAAACAATTGTGAAGGATTGTTAGTTCAAAAAGAAAACTGTATCTGTAGGCTCTGTGACAATGGTTGAAGATGGATGCATAAAGAAATGCCAATCCAGTCTTAATATCCATATGGACCAGCATCCATTGAGTGACCATCACTCCTTAGTGGGTAACGTGTTAAATAAAACAGATTGTTGGGTATGCTCTCAAGTACCTCAGGGTCATAGTAAATCAGGGCTAGTACCATTTCCTTTAACGGTAGGGGAGGTACTTGAGCTAAAGGGTGGGAGACCGGTGGACAGGAGGTTTAATATCTCCAGCCCTCCTAGTTTGAAGCTCCACCAATACCATGTGGATAGGTCCCTATTATGTTTTAACATCTCCAATCCCCGAAAGCCGGGAAATTGGGAAGTGTCATGGAGCAACCAAACCATGACCTTTTCGCATAGAGCAGATAGAATGCCTACAGATACAGAGCTTGTACGCCACATAGCCAGTAGAGGAAAATCTTTCCGGTATAGGTATACCTTAGGAAATAGGATTACGAGAGTTGGAGAAGTATCACCAGGATACTGTGCACATATCGTACAAACTGATACGTGTACTAAACAGATGGGAGAATTAGGGTTAGGAGAGTTCACATGGAAAATGTGTAACATGGTAATGACATATTCCATCCCATATGTTCTCCCCGATGATGCATATTTCATATGCGGGAGAAAGGCGTATGAGCGGCTTGCCCCAAACTCTGAAGGATTGTGTTGTATTGGAAAAGTACTACCTGAGGTAATGAGTCTAAGGAGTGAGGAAACTGTAATTAACCTGGATTTGGTATATGACCCAATGATAGAAACCATGATGTGATGAAAATGCGATTATACGGTCCGTTTCTTTCACCTGTTTTTCTGCTTTTCTCCAAGATACAAAGACCCCTTGGACGAGGAAGTTAACGAGACGCTATTCAGACAACAGACAAGAACCAAAGATGAAGTTTTGACGACCTATGATATGGACACTTGATGAACTTTGCCATGGATCCCCAGTTTCCCTAGTATTTTAAACTCACGCTAGCCCAACATTTTTTGTAAATCTGATGGCACTGACAAAGCTATTTGCTCATGCCCAAAGAGCAATACAGCGCAAAGAAGACGACTCTCAACAGATACCGAACACAACTTCAACGACAGATGTACATTTCCCTGACATAGAATATCATTGCATTTTCCATAAGTGTTCTTTATCTTCATCTCTACAACCCTCAGGTAATGACACACATAGTCGATAGGGAATACAGGCACAGATATCAGCAACCACATACCTCCCCCATTCATGTATCATCAACTAAAATGTGCTCCCCCATTTTGTTACAACCACAGCCGAAATGAGCTCGGTAAAGTTTGACAGCCCATCCACAGACCCTTAGTACGGGATAAGAAGGAATTCAAATGTATACTTCGCAATACCTCGAAGCTTGATGTACGGCACGATGATACATGACCCCCCCAAACATGGATTCATACACACATGCTTCTGCTTTCTCACTAGGTCATACCCTCTTCACACCTTCTCCTCTCTCCTCCCTTACCCAACCATGGAAATGTATTAACCCCTGACATATATTTTTCTCTTTTTGAAATGTTTTAGGAAGTGGCAGTTATTGGTGACTGCCAAAGGGTGGACTGTCAAAGTCAAAAATATTACATAGAGAGACCATATAAACTGCACACATATAAGCCGCTATACTTGCAAATATGCGCAGCGAGCACAGCAAACACCAGACATAATGGAGATTTAGAATTGGCTGATGAATTAATGTCATGGATGTGTATCATTCGAACCGAACCAGATAAACACATCATGTTTGGTATTGAAGCAAGCAGAATGAGGTGTGGGTTAGTTTGAGGCCTGTTGTGTTGTTGTGGGACATTGCAGCAGATAGATATGATTATATGTATAAAAGCTAAGATCATATTGTTAGAACAATGGATGCTCAAGACAACCTTTTACTAAGTTTTCAGGGCTGAACCTGATTAGCATATACAAAGAGAATGGTGACTCAATACAAAGGAGAAAGAAAGACCCCTCCCCCAGGTACTGGTCAAACAGGAAGGTAGTGGTCAGGTGTGGCCTCAGAGAACAGATGTAATGTAGCTACACTCACAGACACACACACAGCTACCTGGCACCAAGCAGCATGGCGGCTGAATCCCCAGGACATCCTCCAAACTAAAGGCTAAGTATTGAACCTCACATGGCTAGATAAGGAAACAGATAGATTGCTTTCTGGTTTAAATAGGATATTGTAACTTGGTTGTGTGATTGTTGGGTGTTTGTGGATACTCTGTGAAGTCCGTGATGAATTGGAACAGTATACAATCTGTAGCATAGTATTTGTGGTATTTGTTTGCCTATGGAGATTTAAAATAGATTGTGCTGGTTAGTTATAATATATATATCCTGTTAATCATAAATACCACCATGCAGTTACGTTTGTGTTAATTACATTGTGATCTGGTCTTGTGATGAATATGCTCTGGTTATTGAGATACTGAAGTTGTTTGGGATGTGAAATTATGAGATGGTTCTAGGAAGTTGGATTACATTGTGAAAGGTGTTTTAGATGGTTTGGAATTGTAAAATCAGAACATATGCATTGTTTTGAGGCTTGGACATTTTGGAAGAAAATGGAGTCTTGTGTTTTCTGCTATGTGATTGTGGTTTAGTATAGAGTGCCATGTGTTTGGACCTGCAAATCTAAAATGGCTGCTGCTGGATGTCTTCCCCTCCCCCTTTCAGGCATGTGGTGCAGTCTTTAGAATTATGGGAGTTTTCTCAAAATGGAGTCTAGCTTCCATCCCATGCTGTATTCAGCATTGACTAACTGCGCAGCGATTGTCTCTCACATGTGTAGTTTTATCTGCAACCATGTTGTCTCTTATTTAATGTTATCATGAGCCATTTCTCTCTATCTCTCTCTTCTTCTCTTCCCCTTCCATTTTCCCATAAATAGTAATTGTATTGTATTGTATTTCTAGTGTAGCTATTTTGGTTAGGAAGTCTCTGTTATATTGTAGTGTATCATTTGTACTGTGATTCTCTTTTACAAGTATATTAGATATAATACAGTTAATAGGCTTTGGACCCTAAACCAGTATCTGTGTATTTCCTATAGTGTTAAGTGTTCACTTGAGCGTCGGTGACGCTCAAGCAGCTTTGTAATTAGTCAGGTTACACAAGGTTGCACTTACACCCTGTACTCACATTAAGGTATTCTGTGTATTTCATTGGTATAAGGTTTAGACATAAAGGTATAGCGTTGTGAGCGTCTGCGCTGCTGGTGATCTCCTCGTGGTCTCGAGCGTCTGCTACGCCATAGCGAATCATTACGTTAGTCAACAGCCAATAACGTGTCCTGTGATCACTGGGCCGTGAGCGAACGTGACGCTTGAGCGTCTCGCCTACGGCTGAGCGATCGTTACGCAACCAGCGTACCCGTACGGTACTTCTTAAGTAAACAGCGTACAGTGTTCTTAGACTTCATAAAGGGTTGTTTATACGACAAAAGTATTTAGCATTGTCACTCCAAATTCTCCGGTCAACCCGGCGCCCAGAAGATGTACAAGTTTCTGCAAAGATCTTACTGGTGGGACTCCATGAGGAAGGATGTACAGGATTACGTTAATTCCTGTCCCCAGTGTACACAGCATAAATCTCCCCGTTTACCCCCTGCTGGGTTGCTTCGTCCTCTGTCCATTCCTATGAAACCCTGGACTCATATTTCCATGGACTTCATCACTGACTTGCCCCATTCCAAGGGTTGCAACACCGTTTGGGTAATCGTCGACCGTTTTTCGAAGATGGCACACTTCGTTCCTTTGACTGGTCTACCGACAGCCCCGAAAGTAGCTCTACTGTTCATCCAAGAACATTTTCGGTTGCATGGGTTGCCACAGGAAATAGTCTCTGATCGTGGGGTACAGTTCACCGCAAGGTTTTGGAAAGCCCTCTGTTCGACTCTACAGATTAAACTTAAGTTTTCGTCCGCTTATCATCCCCAAACGAATGGACAAACGGAACGAGTCAATCAAGATCTAGAGACTTTCCTTCGTCTTTATCTCTCCCCTTCACAGGACAACTGGGTGGAGTTGTTACCTTGGGCGGAGTTTGCCCATAATCATTCGTTTCATTCTTCCACTGGTGAATCTCCATTTTTCATCAACTATGGGTTCCATCCACGTGTTCCAGAATTACCAATCCTTCCGATGGAAGAGGTTCCAGCCGTAACGTCCACTCTACTACACTTCAGACAAATTTGGAGTAAGGTTCATGCTAATCTTAAGGTTTCAGTCAGGTACAAGTTCTTTGCGGATAAGAAACGGCGAGCCGCTCCACAATACAAGGTTGGCGACAGGGTATGGCTGTCCACACGTAATCTCCGGTTGAAGGTGCCCACCATGAAGTTTGCTCCAAGATTCATCGGTCCTTACCCTGTGCTACAAATCCTGAATCCTGTGGTCTGCAAGCTGGGTTTACCTTCGCACCTACGTATACCTAACGCCTTCCATGTTTCTCTTCTTCGTCCTCTCGTCCTTAATCGTTTCCATTCAAAGACCTCTAGCCCCACCTCAGTGGAGACTGAAACAGGAACAGACTTCGAGATCAGAAATATTCTAGACTCGCGTTACCTTCACAAAAATCTGCAATATCTGGTGGAATGGAAAGGATATGGTCCTGAGGAGAGAAGTTGGATAAAGGCTTCTGAGGTCTCGGCTCCTCGACTAGTCCGGATCTTCCATGCTAGACATCCTACAAAGCCGGGAAAGTGTCCAGGGGCCACTCCTAGAGGAGGGGGTACTGTCACGGCACCGCGGTCTTCGTACTTACCTCTCCGGGCGCGCTGGGTCTCCGTGCGGCCATCCTCGCTGGCGGGTCCCGGCGTCCGGCGCTCCGTCTAGCCGGCCTCCACGTCCGACGTCCTCGGGAGCTGCGGGTGACGTCATCGGCCCGTCCTCCAATCAGGCCCTGGCGGGAAGTTTAAATTCAGATGCCGGGCAGTGCTCCGGCGCCTGAGTATCATCGTGCTACTGTACCTGTGATCTCCAGTGCTCCGTGCCTCCAGCACCTCCGTGCCTCCAGCACCTCTGTGCCTCCAAGCACCTCCGTGCCTCCAAGCACCTCCATGCCTCCAAGCACCTCTGTGCCTCCAAGCACCTCCGTGCCTCCAGCACCTCCGTGCCTCCAAGCACCTGCATGCCTCCAGGCACCTCCGTGCCTCCAAGCACCTCCGTGCCTCCAGCACCTCCAAGCACTTCCGTGCCTTCAGCACCTCCGTGCCTCCAAGCACCTCCGTGCCTCCAGCACCTAGTATTTTCTGTGATTCACCAGCACCTGTCAAGTTCTCTCTTTCAGGAGACCTTCAGCGTCCGCACGTGCCTCCTGTCCGCCGATCTGATCCTGCATGAGGAAGACTTACATCCGGCCATCTCTGCTGCGGCCCAGTTGCGGTTCCACTTCCCGGTCATCGGAGGAAACCCCGAGTCCACAACCTCCTCAAACCAAGTCAGTGATAGCTGCTGGCCACTTCACGGCTTCTCTGATACAGCAGTCCTAACTACTTGATAGCAGTGCCCACATTGGGCAATGTAATTTGTCACAGTATACCTCATAATAAAGGCCATTACTAAAGCAGTTCCAGACTGAGAGCTAACTTACCAGGGAGCCACCCCCAGGATCTCCCATTGGCACTACAAGGAACAGCATGCCTTCCAAATGCTGCTCCCATTCAATGCCTCATGCACACAAGCAGACAAACAATTTGGAAGCTGCTCAATCATACCTGGAGATAATTATATATCAGGTGCTGGAAGGGGGAGGGGTCACAGACAAACAAAGAGGAAGGGGGGTGCAAATCCCCACCCCCAAATTCCCTTCCGCACACTGAAAATTACCTGTAACCATCCCTGAATCTATCTGGTAATACAATTCAGAGAATTCGTCACAAATGTTTGCAAACACATGTTTAGCTGCTGGCCACTTCACGGCTTCTCTGATACAGCAGTCCTAACTACTTGATAGCAGTGCCCACATTGGGCCATGTAATTTGTCACAGTATGCCTCATAATAAAGGCCATTACTAAAACAGTTCCAGACTGAGAGCTAACTTACCAGGGAGCCACCCCCAGGATCTCCCATTGGCACTACAAGGAACAGCATGCCTTCCAAATGCTGCTCCCATCCAATGCCTCATGCACACAAGCAGACAAACAATTTGGAAGCTGCTCAATCATACCTGGAGATAATTATATATCAGGTGCTGGAAGGGGGAGGGGTCACAGACAAACAAACAAAGAGGAAGGGGGGTGCAAATCCCCACCCCCAAATTCCCTTCCGCACACTGAAAATTACCTGTAACCATCCCTGAATCTATCTGGTAATAAAATTCAGAGAATTCGTCACAAATGTTTGCAAACACATGTTTAGCTGCTGGCCACTTCACGGCTTCTCTGATACAGCAGTCCTAACTACTTGATAGCAGTGCCCACATTGGGCCATGTAATTTGTCACAGTAGGCCTCATGATAAAGGCCATTACTAAAACAGTTCCAGACTGAGAGCTATTTTACCAGGGAGCCACCCCCAGGATCTCCCATTGGCACTACAAGGAACAGCATGCCTTCCAAATGCTGCTCCCATTCAATGCCTCATGCACACAAGCAGACAAACAATTTGGAAGCTGCTCAATCATACCTGGAGATAATTATATATCAGGTGCTGGAAGGGAAAGGGGTCACAGACAAACAAACAAAGAGGAAGGAGGGTGCAAACCCCCACCCCCAAATTCCCTTCCCCACACTGAAAATTACCTGTAACCATCCCTGAATCTATCTGGTAATAAAATTCAGAGAATTCGTCACAAATGTTTGCAAACACATGTTTAGCTGCTGGCCACTTCACGGCTTCTCTGATACAGCAGTCCTAACTACTTGATAGCAGTGCCCACATTGGGCCATGTAATTTGTAACAGTATGCCTCATAATAAAGGCCATTACTAAAACAGTTCCAGACTGAGAGCTAACTTACCAGGGAGCCACCCCCAGGATCTCCCATTGACACTACAAAGAACAGCATGCCTTCCAAATGCTGCTCCCATTCAATGCCTCATGCACACAAGCAGACAAACAATTTGGAAGCTGCTCAATCATACCTGGAGATAATTATATATCAGGTGCTGGAAGGGGGAGGGGTCACAGACAAACAAACAAAGAGGAAGGGGGGTGCACATCCCCACCCCCAAATTCCCTTCCGCACACTGAAAATTACCTGTAATCATCCCTGAATCTATCTGGTAATAAAATTCAGAGAATTCGTCACAAATGTTTGCAAACACATGTTTAGCTGCTGGCCACTTCACGGCTTCTCTGATACAGCAGTCCTAACTACTTGATAGCAGTGCCAACATTGGGCCATGTAATTTGTCACAGTATACCTCATAATAAAGGCCATTACTAAAACAGTTCCAGACTAAGAGCTAACTTACCAGGGAGCCACCCCAGGATCTCCCATTGGCACTACAAGGAACAGCATGCCTTCCAAATGCTGCTCCCATTCAATGCCTCATGCACACAAGCAGACAAACAATTTGGAAGCTGCTCAATCATACCTGGAGATAAATTATATATCAGGTGCTGGAAGGGGGAGGGGTCACAGACAAACAAACAAAGAGGAAGGGGGGTGCAAATCCCCACCCCCAAATTCCCTTCCGCACACTGAAAATTACCTGTAACCATCCCTGAATCTATCTGGTAATACAATTCAGAGCATTCGTCACAAATGTTTGCAAACACATGTTTAGCTGCTGGCCACTTCACGGCTTCTCTGATACAGCAGTCCTAACTGCTTTATAGCAGTGCCCACATTGGGCCATGTAATTTGTCACAGTATGCCTCATAATAAAGGCCACCACTAAAACAGTTCCAGACTGAGAGCTAACTTACCAGGGAGCCACCCCCAGGATCTCCCATTGGCACTACAAGGAACAGCATGCCTTCCAAATGCTGCTCCCATTCAATGCCTCATGCACACAAGCAGACAAACAATTTGGAAGCTGCTCAATCATACCTGGAGATAATTATATATCAGGTGCTGGAAGGGGGAGGGGTCACAGACAAACAAACAAAGAGGAAGGGGGGTGCAAATCCCCACCCCCAAATTCCCTTCCGCACACTGAAAATTACCTGTAACCATCCCTGAATCTATCTGGTAATAAAATTCAGAGAATTCGTCACAAATGTTTGCAAACACATGTTTAGCTGCTGGCCACTTCACGGCTTCTCTGATACAGCAGTCCTAACTACTTGATAGCAGTACCCACATTGGGCCATGTAATTTGTCACAGTAGGCCTCATGATAAAGGCCATTACTAAAACAGTTCCAGACTGAGAGCTAACTTACCAGGGAGCCACCCCCAGGATCTCCCATTGGCACTACAAGGAACAGCATGCCTTCCAAATGCTGCTCCCATTCAATGCCTCATGCACACAAGCAGACAAACAATTTGGAAGCTGCTCAATCATACCTGGAGATAATTATATATCTGGTGCTGGAAGGGGGAGGGGTCACAGACAAACAAACAAAGAGGAAGGAGGGTGCAAACCCCCACCCCCAAATTCCCTTCTGCACACTGAAAATTACCTGTAACCATCCCTGAATCTATCTGGTAATAAAATTCAGAGAATTCGTCACAAATGTTTGCAAACACATGTTTAGCTGCTGGCCACTTCACGGCTTCTCTGATACAGCAGTCCTAACTACTTGATAGCAGTGCCCACATTGGGCCATGTAATTTGTCACAGTATGCCACATAATAAAGGCCATTACTAAAACAGTTCCAGACTGGGAGCTAACTTACCAGGGAGCCACCCCCAGGATCTCCCATTGGCACTACAAGGAACAGCATGCCTTCCAAATGCTGCTCCCATTCAATGCCTCATGCACACAAGCAGACAAACAATTTGGAAGCTGCTCAATCATACCTGGAGATAATTATATATCAGGTGCTGGAAGGGGGAGGGGTCACAGACAAACAAACAAAGAGGAAGGGGGGTGCAAATCCCCACCCCCAAATTCCCTTCCGCACACTGAAAATTACCTGTAATCATCCCTGAATCTATCTGGTAATAAAATTCAGAGAATTCGTCACAAATGTTTGCAAACACATCTTTAGCTGCTGCCCACTTCACGGCTTCTCTGATACAGCAGTCCTAACTACTTGATAGCAGTGCCCACATTGGGCCATGTAATTTGTCACAGTATACCTCATAATAAAGGCCATTACTATAACAGTTCCAGACTAAGAGCTAACTTACCAGGGAGCCACCCCCAGGATCTCCCATTGGCACTACAAGGAACAGCATGCCTTCCAAATGCTGCTCCCATTCAATGCCTCATGCACACAAGCAGACAAACAATTTGGAAGCTGCTCAATCATACCTGGAGATAATTATATATCAGGTGCTGGAAGGGGGAGGGGTCACAGACAAACAAAGAGGAAGGAGGGTGCAAACCCCCACCCCCAAATTCCCTTCTGCACACTGAAAATGACCTGTAACCATCCCCGAATCTATCTGGTAATAAAATTCAGAGAATTCGTCACAAATGTTTGCAAACACATGTTTAGCTGCTGGCCACTTCACGGCTTCTCTGATACAGCAGTCCTAACTACTTGATAGCAGTGCCCACATTGGGCCATGTAATTTGTCACAGTATGCCACATAATAAAGGCCATTACTAAAACAGTTCCAGACTGGGAGCTAACTTACCAGGGAGCCACCCCCAGGATCTCCCATTGGCACTACAAGGAACAGCATGCCTTCCAAATGCTGCTCCCATTCAATGCCTCATGCACACAAGCAGACAAACAATTTGGAAGCTGCTCAATCATACCTGGAGATAATTATATATCAGGTGCTGGAAGGGGGAGGGGTCACAGACAAACAAACAAAGAGGAAGGGGGGTGCAAATCCCCACCCCCAAATTCCCTTCCGCACACTGAAAATTACCTGTAATCATCCCTGAATCTATCTGGTAATAAAATTCAGAGAATTCGTCACAAATGTTTGCAAACACATCTTTAGCTGCTGCCCACTTCACGGCTTCTCTGATACAGCAGTCCTAACTACTTGATAGCAGTGCCCACATTGGGCCATGTAATTTGTCACAGTATACCTCATAATAAAGGCCATTACTAAAACAGTTCCAGACTAAGAGCTAACTTACCAGGGAGCCACCCCAGGATCTCCCATTGGCACTACAAGGAACAGCATGCCTTCCAAATGCTGCTCCCATTCAATGCCTCATGCACACAAGCAGACAAACAATTTGGAAGCTGCTCAATCATACCTGGAGATAATTATATATCAGGTGCTGGAAGGGGGAGGGGTCACAGACAAACAAACAAAGAGGAAGGGGGGTGCAAATCCCCACCCCCAAATTCCCTTCCGCACACTGAAAATTACCTGTAACCATCCCTGAATCTATCTGGTAATACAATTCAGAGAATTCGTCACAAATGTTTGCAAACACATGTTTAGCTGCTGGCCACTTCACGGCTTCTCTGATACAGCAGTCCTAACTACTTGATAGCAGTGCCCACATTGGGCCATGTAATTTGTCACAGTATACCTCATAATAAAGGCCATTACTAAAACAGTTCCAGACTAAGAGCTAACTTACCAGGGAGCCACCCCCAGGATCTCCCATTGGCACTACAAGGAACAGCATGCCTTCCAAATGCTGCTCCCATTCAATGCCTCATGCACACAAGCAGACAAACAATTTGGAAGCTGCTCAATCATACCTGGAGATAATTATATATCAGGTGCTGGAAGGGGGAGGGGTCACAGACAAACAAACAAAGAGGAAGGAGGGTGCAAACCCCCACCCCCAAATTCCCTTCTGCACACTGAAAATGACCTGTAACCATCCCTGAATCTATCTGGTAATAAAATTCAGAGAATTCGTCACAAATGTTTGCAAACACATGTTTAGCTGCTGGCCACTTCACGGCTTCTCTGATACAGCAGTCCTAACTACTTGATAGCAGTGCCCACATTGGGCCATGTAATTTGTCACAGTATGCCACATAATAAAGGCCATTACTAAAACAGTTCCAGACTGGGAGCTAACTTACCAGGGAGCCACCCCCAGGATCTCCCATTGGCACTACAAGGAACAGCATGCCTTCCAAATGCTGCTCCCATTCAATGCCTCATGCACACAAGCAGACAAACAATTTGGAAGCTGCTCAATCATACCTGGAGATAATTATATATCAGGTGCTGGAAGGGGGAGGGGTCACAGACAAACAAACAAAGAGGAAGGGGGGTGCAAATCCCCACCCCCAAATTCCCTTCCGCACACTGAAAATTACCTGTAATCATCCCTGAATCTATCTGGTAATAAAATTCAGAGAATTCGTCACAAATGTTTGCAAACACATCTTTAGCTGCTGGCCACTTCACGGCTTCTCCGATACAGCAGTCCTAACTACTTGATAGCAGTACCCACATTGGGCCATGTAATTTGTCACAGTATGCCTCATAATAAAGGCCATTACTAAAACAGTTCCAGACTGAGAGCTAACTAACCAGGGAGCCACCCCCAGGATCTCCCATTGGCACTACAAGGAACAGCATGCCTTCCAAATGCTGCTCCCATTCAATGCCTCATGCACACAAGCAGACAAACAATTTGGAAGCTGCTCAATCATACCTGGAGATAATTATATATCAGGTGCTGGAAGGGGGAGGGGTCACAGACAAACAAACAAAGAGGAAGGGGGTGCAAATCCCCACCCCCAAATTCCCTTCCGCACACTGAAAATTACCTGTAACCATCCCTGAATCTATCTGGTAATAAAATTCAGAGAATTCGTCACAAATGTTTGCAAACACATGTTTAGCTGCTGGCCACTTCACAGCTTCTCTGATACAGCAGTCCTAACTACTTGATAGCAGTGCCCACATTGGGCCATGTAATTTGTCACAGTATACCTCATAATAAAGGCCATTACTAAAACAGTTCCAGACTAAGAGCTAACTTACCAGGGAGCCACCCAGGATCTCCCATTGGCACTACAAGGAACAGCATGCCTTCCAAATGCTGCTCCCATTCAATGCCTCATGCACACAAGCAGACAAACAATTTGGAAGCTGCTCAATCATACCTGGAGATAATTATATATCAGGTGCTGGAAGGGGGAGGGGTCACAGACAAACAAACAAAGAGGAAGGGGGGTGCAAATCCCCACCCCCAAATTCCCTTCCGCACACTGAAAATTACCTGTAATCATCCCTGAATCTATCTGGTAATAAAATTCAGAGAATTCGTCACAAATGTTTGCAAACACATCTTTAGCTGCTGCCCACTTCACGGCTTCTCTGATACAGCAGTCCTAACTACTTGATAGCAGTGCCCACATTGGGCCATGTAATTTGTCACAGTATACCTCATAATAGAGGCCATTACTAAAACAGTTCCAGACTAAGAGCTAACTTACCAGGGAGCCACCCCAGGATCTCCCATTGGCACTACAAGGAACAGCATGCCTTCCAAATGCTGCTCCCATTCAATGCCTCATGCACACAAGCAGACAAACAATTTGGAAGCTGCTCAATCATACCTGGAGATAATTATATATCAGGTGCTGGAAGGGGGAGGGGTCACAGACAAACAAACAAAGAGGAAGGGGGGTGCAAATCCCCACCCCCAAATTCCCTTCCGCACACTGAAAATTACCTGTAACCATCCCTGAATCTATCTGGTAATACAATTCAGAGAATTCATCACAAATGTTTGCAAACACATGTTTAGCTGCTGGCCACTTCACGGCTTCTCTGATACAGCAGTCCTAACTACTTGATAGCAGTGCCCACATTGGGCCATGTAATTTGTCACAGTATACCTCATAATAAAGGCCATTACTAAAACAGTTCCAGACTAAGAGCTAACTTACCAGGGAGCCACCCCCAGGATCTCCCATTGGCACTACAAGGAACAGCATGCCTTCCAAATGCTGCTCCCATTCAATGCCTCATGCACACAAGCAGACAAACAATTTGGAAGCTGCTCAATCATACCTGGAGATAATTATATATCAGGTGCTGGAAGGGGGAGGGGTCACAGACAAACAAACAAAGAGGAAGGAGGGTGCAAACCCCCACCCCCAAATTCCCTTCTGCACACTGAAAATTACCTGTAACCATCCCTGAATCTATCTGGTAATAAAATTCAGAGAATTCGTCACAAATGTTTGCAAACACATGTTTAGCTGCTGGCCACTTCACGGCTTCTCTGATACAGCAGTCCTAACTACTTGATAGCAGTGCCCACATTGGGCCATGTAATTTGTCACAGTATGCCACATAATAAAGGCCATTACTAAAACAGTTCCAGACTGGGAGCTAACTTACCAGGGAGCCACCCCAGGATCTCCCATTGGCACTACAAGGAACAGCATGCCTTCCAAATGCTGCTCCCATTCAATGCCTCATGCACACAAGCAGACAAACAATTTGGAAGCTGCTCAATCATACCTGGAGATAATTATATATCAGGTGCTGGAAGGGGGAGGGGTCACAGACAAACAAACAAAGAGGAAGGGGGGTGCAAATCCCCACCCCCAAATTCCCTTCCGCACACTGAAAATTACCTGTAACCATCCCTGAATCTATCTGGTAATACAATTCAGAGAATTCGTCACAAATGTTTGCAAACACATGTTTAGCTGCTGGCCACTTCACGGCTTCTCTGATACAGCAGTCCTAACTACTTGATAGCAGTGCCCACATTGGGCCATGTAATTTGTCACAGTATACCTCATAATAAAGGCCATTACTAAAACAGTTCCAGACTAAGAGCTAACTTACCAGGGAGCCACCCCCAGGATCTCCCATTGGCACTACAAGGAACAGCATGCCTTCCAAATGCTGCTCCCATTCAATGCCTCATGCACACAAGCAGACAAACAATTTGGAAGCTGCTCAATCATACCTGGAGATAATTATATATCAGGTGCTGGAAGGGGGAGGGGTCACAGACAAACAAACAAAGAGGAAGGAGGGTGCAAACCCCCACCCCCAAATTCCCTTCTGCACACTGAAAATGACCTGTAACCATCCCTGAATCTATCTGGTAATAAAATTCAGAGAATTCGTCACAAATGTTTGCAAACACATGTTTAGCTGCTGGCCACTTCACGGCTTCTCTGATACAGCAGTCCTAACTACTTGATAGCAGTGCCCACATTGGGCCATGTAATTTGTCACAGTATGCCACATAATAAAGGCCATTACTAAAACAGTTCCAGACTGGGAGCTAACTTACCAGGGAGCCACCCCCAGGATCTCCCATTGGCACTACAAGGAACAGCATGCCTTCCAAATGCTGCTCCCATTCAATGCCTCATGCACACAAGCAGACAAACAATTTGGAAGCTGCTCAATCATACCTGGAGATAATTATATATCAGGTGCTGGAAGGGGGAGGGGTCACAGACAAACAAACAAAGAGGAAGGGGGGTGCAAATCCCCACCCCCAAATTCCCTTCCGCACACTGAAAATTACCTGTAATCATCCCTGAATCTATCTGGTAATAAAATTCAGAGAATTCGTCACAAATGTTTGCAAACACATCTTTAGCTGCTGGCCACTTCACGGCTTCTCCGATACAGCAGTCCTAACTACTTGATAGCAGTACCCACATTGGGCCATGTAATTTGTCACAGTATGCCTCATAATAAAGGCCATTACTAAAACAGTTCCAGACTGAGAGCTAACTAACCAGGGAGCCACCCCCAGGATCTCCCATTGGCACTACAAGGAACAGCATGCCTTCCAAATGCTGCTCCCATTCAATGCCTCATGCACACAAGCAGACAAACAATTTGGAAGCTGCTCAATCATACCTGGAGATAATTATATATCAGGTGCTGGAAGGGGGAGGGGTCACAGACAAACAAACAAAGAGGAAGGGGGTGCAAATCCCCACCCCCAAATTCCCTTCCGCACACTGAAAATTACCTGTAACCATCCCTGAATCTATCTGGTAATAAAATTCAGAGAATTCGTCACAAATGTTTGCAAACACATGTTTAGCTGCTGGCCACTTCACAGCTTCTCTGATACAGCAGTCCTAACTACTTGATAGCAGTGCCCACATTGGGCCATGTAATTTGTCACAGTATACCTCATAATAAAGGCCATTACTAAAACAGTTCCAGACTAAGAGCTAACTTACCAGGGAGCCACCCAGGATCTCCCATTGGCACTACAAGGAACAGCATGCCTTCCAAATGCTGCTCCCATTCAATGCCTCATGCACACAAGCAGACAAACAATTTGGAAGCTGCTCAATCATACCTGGAGATAATTATATATCAGGTGCTGGAAGGGGGAGGGGTCACAGACAAACAAACAAAGAGGAAGGGGGGTGCAAATCCCCACCCCCAAATTCCCTTCCGCACACTGAAAATTACCTGTAATCATCCCTGAATCTATCTGGTAATAAAATTCAGAGAATTCGTCACAAATGTTTGCAAACACATCTTTAGCTGCTGCCCACTTCACGGCTTCTCTGATACAGCAGTCCTAACTACTTGATAGCAGTGCCCACATTGGGCCATGTAATTTGTCACAGTATACCTCATAATAGAGGCCATTACTAAAACAGTTCCAGACTAAGAGCTAACTTACCAGGGAGCCACCCCAGGATCTCCCATTGGCACTACAAGGAACAGCATGCCTTCCAAATGCTGCTCCCATTCAATGCCTCATGCACACAAGCAGACAAACAATTTGGAAGCTGCTCAATCATACCTGGAGATAATTATATATCAGGTGCTGGAAGGGGGAGGGGTCACAGACAAACAAACAAAGAGGAAGGGGGGTGCAAATCCCCACCCCCAAATTCCCTTCCGCACACTGAAAATTACCTGTAACCATCCCTGAATCTATCTGGTAATACAATTCAGAGAATTCATCACAAATGTTTGCAAACACATGTTTAGCTGCTGGCCACTTCACGGCTTCTCTGATACAGCAGTCCTAACTACTTGATAGCAGTGCCCACATTGGGCCATGTAATTTGTCACAGTATACCTCATAATAAAGGCCATTACTAAAACAGTTCCAGACTAAGAGCTAACTTACCAGGGAGCCACCCCCAGGATCTCCCATTGGCACTACAAGGAACAGCATGCCTTCCAAATGCTGCTCCCATTCAATGCCTCATGCACACAAGCAGACAAACAATTTGGAAGCTGCTCAATCATACCTGGAGATAATTATATATCAGGTGCTGGAAGGGGGAGGGGTCACAGACAAACAAACAAAGAGGAAGGAGGGTGCAAACCCCCACCCCCAAATTCCCTTCTGCACACTGAAAATTACCTGTAACCATCCCTGAATCTATCTGGTAATAAAATTCAGAGAATTCGTCACAAATGTTTGCAAACACATGTTTAGCTGCTGGCCACTTCACGGCTTCTCTGATACAGCAGTCCTAACTACTTGATAGCAGTGCCCACATTGGGCCATGTAATTTGTCACAGTATGCCACATAATAAAGGCCATTACTAAAACAGTTCCAGACTGGGAGCTAACTTACCAGGGAGCCACCCCCAGGATCTCCCATTGGCACTACAAGGAACAGCATGCCTTCCAAATGCTGCTCCCATTCAATGCCTCATGCACACAAGCAGACAAACAATTTGGAAGCTGCTCAATCATACCTGGAGATAATTATATATCAGGTGCTGGAAGGGGGAGGGGTCACAGACAAACAAACAAAGAGGAAGGGGGGTGCAAATCCCCACCCCCAAATTCCTTTCCGCACACTGAAAATTACCTGTAATCATCCCTGAATCTATCTGGTAATAAAATTCAGAGAATTCGTCACAAATGTTTGCAAACACATGTTTAGCTGCTGGCCACTTCACAGCTTCTCTGATACAGCAGTCCTAACTACTTGATAGCAGTGCCCACATTGGGCCATGTAATTTGTCACAGTATACCTCATAATAAAGGCCATTACTAAAACAGTTCCAGACTAAGAGCTAACTTACCAGGGAGCCACCCCAGGATCTCCCATTGGCACTACAAGGAACAGCATGCCTTCCAAATGCTGCTCCCATTCAATGCCTCATGCACACAAGCAGACAAACAATTTGGAAGCTGCTCAATCATACCTGGAGATAATTATATATCAGGTGCTGGAAGGGGGAGGGGTCACAGACAAACAAACAAAGAGGAAGGGGGGTGCAAATCCCCACCCCCAAATTCCCTTCCGCACACTGAAAATTACCTGTAATCATCCCTGAATCTATCTGGTAATAAAATTCAGAGAATTCGTCACAAATGTTTGCAAACACATCTTTAGCTGCTGCCCACTTCACGGCTTCTCTGATACAGCAGTCCTAACTACTTGATAGCAGTGCCCACATTGGGCCATGTAATTTGTCACAGTATACCTCATAATAAAGGCCATTACTAAAACAGTTCCAGACTAAGAGCTAACTTACCAGGGAGCCACCCCAGGATCTCCCATTGGCACTACAAGGAACAGCATGCCTTCCAAATGCTGCTCCCATTCAATGCCTCATGCACACAAGCAGACAAACAATTTGGAAGCTGCTCAATCATACCTGGAGATAATTATATATCAGGTGCTGGAAGGGGGAGGGGTCACAGACAAACAAACAAAGAGGAAGGGGGGTGCAAATCCCCACCCCCAAATTCCCTTCCGCACACTGAAAATTACCTGTAACCATCCCTGAATCTATCTGGTAATACAATTCAGAGAATTCATCACAAATGTTTGCAAACACATGTTTAGCTGCTGGCCACTTCACGGCTTCTCTGATACAGCAGTCCTAACTACTTGATAGCAGTGCCCACATTGGGCCATGTAATTTGTCACAGTATACCTCATAATAAAGGCCATTACTAAAACAGTTCTAGACTAAGAGCTAACTTACCAGGGAGCCACCCCCAGGATCTCCCATTGGCACTACAAGGAACAGCATGCCTTCCAAATGCTGCTCCCATTCAATGCCTCATGCACACAAGCAGACAAACAATTTGGAAGCTGCTCAATCATACCTGGAGATAATTATATATCAGGTGCTGGAAGGGGGAGGGGTCACAGACAAACAAACAAAGAGGAAGGAGGGTGCAAACCCCCACCCCCAAATTCCCTTCTGCACACTGAAAATGACCTGTAACCATCCCTGAATCTATCTGGTAATAAAATTCAGAGAATTCGTCACAAATGTTTGCAAACACATGTTTAGCTGCTGGCCACTTCACGGCTTCTCTGATACAGCAGTCCTAACTACTTGATAGCAGTGCCCACATTGGGCCATGTAATTTGTCACAGTATGCCACATAATAAAGGCCATTACTAAAACAGTTCCAGACTGGGAGCTAACTTACCAGGGAGCCACCCCCAGGATCTCCCATTGGCACTACAAGGAACAGCATGCCTTCCAAATGCTGCTCCCATTCAATGCCTCATGCACACAAGCAGACAAACAATTTGGAAGCTGCTCAATCATACCTGGAGATAATTATATATCAGGTGCTGGAAGGGGGAGGGGTCACAGACAAACAAACAAAGAGGAAGGGGGGTGCAAATCCCCACCCCCAAATTCCCTTCCGCACACTGAAAATTACCTGTAATCATCCCTGAATCTATCTGGTAATAAAATTCAGAGAATTCGTCACAAATGTTTGCAAACACATCTTTAGCTGCTGGCCACTTCACGGCTTCTCCGATACAGCAGTCCTAACTACTTGATAGCAGTACCCACATTGGGCCATGTAATTTGTCACAGTATGCCTCATAATAAAGGCCATTACTAAAACAGTTCCAGACTGAGAGCTAACTAACCAGGGAGCCACCCCCAGGATCTCCCATTGGCACTACAAGGAACAGCATGCCTTCCAAATGCTGCTCCCATTCAATGCCTCATGCACACAAGCAGACAAACAATTTGGAAGCTGCTCAATCATACCTGGAGATAATTATATATCAGGTGCTGGAAGGGGGAGGGGTCACAGACAAACAAACAAAGAGGAAGGGGGTGCAAATCCCCACCCCCAAATTCCCTTCCGCACACTGAAAATTACCTGTAACCATCCCTGAATCTATCTGGTAATAAAATTCAGAGAATTCGTCACAAATGTTTGCAAACACATGTTTAGCTGCTGGCCACTTCACAGCTTCTCTGATACAGCAGTCCTAACTACTTGATAGCAGTGCCCACATTGGGCCATGTAATTTGTCACAGTATACCTCATAATAAAGGCCATTACTAAAACAGTTCCAGACTAAGAGCTAACTTACCAGGGAGCCACCCAGGATCTCCCATTGGCACTACAAGGAACAGCATGCCTTCCAAATGCTGCTCCCATTCAATGCCTCATGCACACAAGCAGACAAACAATTTGGAAGCTGCTCAATCATACCTGGAGATAATTATATATCAGGTGCTGGAAGGGGGAGGGGTCACAGACAAACAAACAAAGAGGAAGGGGGGTGCAAATCCCCACCCCCAAATTCCCTTCCGCACACTGAAAATTACCTGTAATCATCCCTGAATCTATCTGGTAATAAAATTCAGAGAATTCGTCACAAATGTTTGCAAACACATCTTTAGCTGCTGCCCACTTCACGGCTTCTCTGATACAGCAGTCCTAACTACTTGATAGCAGTGCCCACATTGGGCCATGTAATTTGTCACAGTATACCTCATAATAGAGGCCATTACTAAAACAGTTCCAGACTAAGAGCTAACTTACCAGGGAGCCACCCCAGGATCTCCCATTGGCACTACAAGGAACAGCATGCCTTCCAAATGCTGCTCCCATTCAATGCCTCATGCACACAAGCAGACAAACAATTTGGAAGCTGCTCAATCATACCTGGAGATAATTATATATCAGGTGCTGGAAGGGGGAGGGGTCACAGACAAACAAACAAAGAGGAAGGGGGGTGCAAATCCCCACCCCCAAATTCCCTTCCGCACACTGAAAATTACCTGTAACCATCCCTGAATCTATCTGGTAATACAATTCAGAGAATTCATCACAAATGTTTGCAAACACATGTTTAGCTGCTGGCCACTTCACGGCTTCTCTGATACAGCAGTCCTAACTACTTGATAGCAGTGCCCACATTGGGCCATGTAATTTGTCACAGTATACCTCATAATAAAGGCCATTACTAAAACAGTTCCAGACTAAGAGCTAACTTACCAGGGAGCCACCCCCAGGATCTCCCATTGGCACTACAAGGAACAGCATGCCTTCCAAATGCTGCTCCCATTCAATGCCTCATGCACACAAGCAGACAAACAATTTGGAAGCTGCTCAATCATACCTGGAGATAATTATATATCAGGTGCTGGAAGGGGGAGGGGTCACAGACAAACAAACAAAGAGGAAGGAGGGTGCAAACCCCCACCCCCAAATTCCCTTCTGCACACTGAAAATTACCTGTAACCATCCCTGAATCTATCTGGTAATAAAATTCAGAGAATTCGTCACAAATGTTTGCAAACACATGTTTAGCTGCTGGCCACTTCACGGCTTCTCTGATACAGCAGTCCTAACTACTTGATAGCAGTGCCCACATTGGGCCATGTAATTTGTCACAGTATGCCACATAATAAAGGCCATTACTAAAACAGTTCCAGACTGGGAGCTAACTTACCAGGGAGCCACCCCCAGGATCTCCCATTGGCACTACAAGGAACAGCATGCCTTCCAAATGCTGCTCCCATTCAATGCCTCATGCACACAAGCAGACAAACAATTTGGAAGCTGCTCAATCATACCTGGAGATAATTATATATCAGGTGCTGGAAGGGGGAGGGGTCACAGACAAACAAACAAAGAGGAAGGGGGGTGCAAATCCCCACCCCCAAATTCCTTTCCGCACACTGAAAATTACCTGTAATCATCCCTGAATCTATCTGGTAATAAAATTCAGAGAATTCGTCACAAATGTTTGCAAACACATGTTTAGCTGCTGGCCACTTCACAGCTTCTCTGATACAGCAGTCCTAACTACTTGATAGCAGTGCCCACATTGGGCCATGTAATTTGTCACAGTATACCTCATAATAAAGGCCATTACTAAAACAGTTCCAGACTAAGAGCTAACTTACCAGGGAGCCACCCCAGGATCTCCCATTGGCACTACAAGGAACAGCATGCCTTCCAAATGCTGCTCCCATTCAATGCCTCATGCACACAAGCAGACAAACAATTTGGAAGCTGCTCAATCATACCTGGAGATAATTATATATCAGGTGCTGGAAGGGGGAGGGGTCACAGACAAACAAACAAAGAGGAAGGGGGGTGCAAATCCCCACCCCCAAATTCCCTTCCGCACACTGAAAATTACCTGTAATCATCCCTGAATCTATCTGGTAATAAAATTCAGAGAATTCGTCACAAATGTTTGCAAACACATCTTTAGCTGCTGCCCACTTCACGGCTTCTCTGATACAGCAGTCCTAACTACTTGATAGCAGTGCCCACATTGGGCCATGTAATTTGTCACAGTATACCTCATAATAAAGGCCATTACTAAAACAGTTCCAGACTAAGAGCTAACTTACCAGGGAGCCACCCCAGGATCTCCCATTGGCACTACAAGGAACAGCATGCCTTCCAAATGCTGCTCCCATTCAATGCCTCATGCACACAAGCAGACAAACAATTTGGAAGCTGCTCAATCATACCTGGAGATAATTATATATCAGGTGCTGGAAGGGGGAGGGGTCACAGACAAACAAACAAAGAGGAAGGGGGGTGCAAATCCCCACCCCCAAATTCCCTTCCGCACACTGAAAATTACCTGTAACCATCCCTGAATCTATCTGGTAATACAATTCAGAGAATTCATCACAAATGTTTGCAAACACATGTTTAGCTGCTGGCCACTTCACGGCTTCTCTGATACAGCAGTCCTAACTACTTGATAGCAGTGCCCACATTGGGCCATGTAATTTGTCACAGTATACCTCATAATAAAGGCCATTACTAAAACAGTTCTAGACTAAGAGCTAACTTACCAGGGAGCCACCCCCAGGATCTCCCATTGGCACTACAAGGAACAGCATGCCTTCCAAATGCTGCTCCCATTCAATGCCTCATGCACACAAGCAGACAAACAATTTGGAAGCTGCTCAATCATACCTGGAGATAATTATATATCAGGTGCTGGAAGGGGGAGGGGTCACAGACAAACAAACAAAGAGGAAGGAGGGTGCAAACCCCCACCCCCAAATTCCCTTCTGCACACTGAAAATTACCTGTAACCATCCCTGAATCTATCTGGTAATAAAATTCAGAGAATTCGTCACAAATGTTTGCAAACACATGTTTAGCTGCTGGCCACTTCACGGCTTCTCTGATACAGCAGTCCTAACTACTTGATAGCAGTGCCCACATTGGGCCATGTAATTTGTCACAGTATGCCACATAATAAAGGCCATTACTAAAACAGTTCCAGACTGGGAGCTAACTTACCAGGGAGCCACCCCCAGGATCTCCCATTGGCACTACAAGGAACAGCATGCCTTCCAAATGCTGCTCCCATTCAATGCCTCATGCACACAAGCAGACAAACAATTTGGAAGCTGCTCAATCATACCTGGAGATAATTATATATCAGGTGCTGGAAGGGGGAGGGGTCACAGACAAACAAACAAAGAGGAAGGGGGGTGCAAATCCCCACCCCCAAATTCCCTTCCGCACACTGAAAATTACCTGTAACCATCCCGGAATCTATCTGGTAATAAAATTCAGAGAATTCGTCACAAATGTTTGCAAACACATGTTTAGCTGCTGGCCACTTCACGGCTTCTCCGATACAGCAGTCCTAACTACTTGATAGCAGTACCCACATTGGGCCATGTAATTTGTCACAGTATGCCTCATAATAAAGGCCATTACTAAAACAGTTCCAGACTGAGAGCTAACTAACCAGGGAGCCACCCCCAGGATCTCCCATTGGCACTACAAGGAACAGCATGCCTTCCAAATGCTGCTCCCATTCAATGCATCATGCACACAAGCAGACAAACAATTTGGAAGCTGCTCAATCATACCTGGAGATAATTATATATCAGGTGCTGGAAGGGGGAGGGGTCACAGACAAACAAACAAAGAGGAAGGGGGTGCAAATCCCCACCCCCAAATTCCCTTCCGCACACTGAAAATGACCTGTAACCATCCCTGAATCTATCTGGTAATAAAATTCAGAGAATTCGTCACAAATGTTTGCAAACACATGTTTAGCTGCTGGCCACTTCACGGCTTCTCTGATACAGCAGTCCTAACTACTTGATAGCAGTGCCCACATTGGGCCATGTAATTTGTCACAGTATGCCACATAATAAAGGCCATTACTAAAACAGTTCCAGACTGGGAGCTAACTTACCAGGGAGCCACCCCAGGATCTCCCATTGGCACTACAAGGAACAGCATGCCTTCCAAATGCTGCTCCCATTCAATGCCTCATGCACACAAGCAGACAAACAATTTGGAAGCTGCTCAATCATACCTGGAGATAATTATATATCAGGTGCTGGAAGGGGGAGGGGTCACAGACAAACAAACAAAGAGGAAGGAGGGTGCAAACCCCCACCCCCAAATTCCCTTCCGCACACTGAAAATTACCTGTAACCATCCCTGAATCTATCTGGTAATAAAATTCAGAGAATTCGTCACAAATGTTTGCAAACACATGTTTAGCTGCTGGCCACTTCACGGCTTCTCTGATACAGCAGTCCTAACTACTTGATAGCAGTGCCCACATTGGGCCATGTAATTTGTCACAGTATGCCACATAATAAAGGCCATTACTAAAACAGTTCCAGACTGGGAGCTAACTTACCAGGGAGCCACCCCCAGGATCTCCCATTAGCACTACAAGGAACAGCATGCCTTCCAAATGCTGCTCCCATTCAATGCCTCATGCACACAAGCAGACAAACAATTTGGAAGCTGCTCAATCATACCTGGAGATAATTATATGTCAGGTGCTGGAAGGGGGAGGGGTCACAGACAAACAAACAAAGAGGAAGGGGGGTGCACATCCCCACCCCCAAATTCCCTTCCGCACACTGAAAATTACCTGTAACCATCCCTGAATCTATCTGGTAATAAAATTCAGAGAATTCGTCACAAATGTTTGCAAACACATGTTTAGCTGCTGGCCACTTCACGGCTTCTCTGATACAGCAGTCCTAACTACTTGATAGCAGTGCCCACATTGGGCCATGTAATTTGTCACAGTATACCTCATAATAAAGGCCATTACTAAAACAGTTCCAGACTAAGAGCTAACTTACCAGGGAGCCACCCCAGGATCTCCCATTGGCACTACGAGGAACAGCATGCCTTCCAAATGCTGCTCCCATTCAATGCCTCATTCACACAAGCAGACAAACAATTTGGAAGCTGCTCAATCATACCTGGAGATAAATTATATATCAGGTGCTGGAAGGGGGAGGGGTCACAGACAAACAAACAAAGAGGAAGGGGGGTGCAAATCCCCACCCCCAAATTCCCTTCCGCACACTGAAAATTACCTGTAACCATCCCTGAATCTATCTGGTAATACAATTCAGAGAATTCGTCACAAATGTTTGCAAACACATGTTTAGCTGCTGGCCACTTCACGGCTTCTCTGATACAGCAGTCCTAACTACTTGATAGCAGTGCCCACATTGGGCCATGTAATTTGTCACAGTATACCTCATAATAAAGGCCATTACTAAAACAGTTCCAGACTAAGAGCTAACTTACCAGGGAGCCACCCCAGGATCTCCCATTGGCACTACAAGGAACAGCATGCCTTCCAAATGCTGCTCCCATTCAATGCCTCATGCACACAAGCAGACAAACAATTTGGAAGCTGCTCAATCATACCTGGAGATAAATTATATATCAGGTGCTGGAAGGGGGAGGGGTCACAGACAAACAAACAAAGAGGAAGGGGGGTGCAAATCCCCACCCCCAAATTCTCTTCCGCACACTGAAAATTACCTGTAACCATCCCTGAATCTATCTGGTAATACAATTCAGAGCATTCGTCACAAATGTTTGCAAACACATGTTTAGCTGCTGGCCACTTCACGGCTTCTCTGATACAGCAGTCCTAACTGCTTTATAGCAGTGCCCACATTGGGCCATGTAATTTGTCACAGTATGCCTCATAATAAAGGCCACTACTAAAACAGTTCCAGACTGAGAGCTAACTTACCAGGGAGCCACCCCCAGGATCTCCCATTGGCACTACAAGGAACAGCATGCCTTCCAAATGCTGCTCCCATTCAATGCCTCATGCACACAAGCAGACAAACAATTTGGAAGCTGCTCAATCGTACCTGGAGATAATTATATATCAGGTGCTGGAAGGGGGAGGGGTCACAGACAAACAAACAAAGAGGAAGGGGGGTGCAAATCCCCACCCCCAAATTCCCTTCCGCACACTGAAAATTACCTGTAACCATCCCTGAATCTATCTGGTAATAAAATTCAGAGAATTCGTCACAAATGTTTGCAAACACATGTTTAGCTGCTGGCCACTTCACGGCTTCTCTGATACAGCAGTCCTAACTACTTGATAGCAGTGCCCACATTGGGCCATGTAATTTGTCACAGTAGGCCTCATGATAAAGGCCATTACTAAAACAGTTCCAGACTGAGAGCTAACTTACCAGGGAGCCACCCCCAGGATCTCCCATTGGCACTACAAGGAACAGCATGCCTTCCAAATGCTGCTCCCATTCAATGCCTCATGCACACAAGCAGACAAACAATTTGGAAGCTGCTCAATCATACCTGGAGATAATTATATATCAGGTGCTGGAAGGGGGAGGGGTCACAGACAAACAAACAAAGAGGAAGGAGGGTGCAAACCCCCACCCCCAAATTCCCTTCCGCACACTGAAAATTATCTGTAACCATCCCTGAATCTATCTGGTAATAAAATTCAGAGAATTCATCACAAATGTTTGCAAACACATGTTTAGCTGCTGGCCACTTCACGGCTTCTCTGATACAGCAGTCCTAACTACTTGATAGCAGTGCCCACATTGGGCCATGTAATTTGTCACAGTATGCCACATAATAAAGGCCATTACTAAAACAGTTCCAGACTGGGAGCTAACTTACCAGGGAGCCACCCCAGGATCTCCCATTGGCACTACAAGGAACAGCATGCCTTCCAAATGCTGCTCCCATTCAATGCCTCATGCACACAAGCAGACAAACAATTTGGAAGCTGCTCAATCATACCTGGAGATAATTATATATCAGGTGCTGGAAGGGGGAGGGGTCACAGACAAACAAACAAAGAGGAAGGAGGGTGCAAACCCCCACCCCCAAATTCCCTTCCGCACACTGAAAATTACCTGTAACCATCCCTGAATCTATCTGGTAATAAAATTCAGAGAATTCGTCACAAATGTTTGCAAACACATGTTTAGCTGCTGGCCACTTCACGGCTTCTCTGATACAGCAGTCCTAACTACTTGATAGCAGTGCCCACATTGGGCCATGTAATTTGTCACAGTATGCCACATAATAAAGGCCATTACTAAAACAGTTCCAGACTGGGAGCTAATTTACCAGGGAGCCACCCCCAGGATCTCCCATTAGCACTACAAGGAACAGCATGCCTTCCAAATGCTGCTCCCATTCAATGCCTCATGCACACAAGCAGACAAACAATTTGGAAGCTGCTCAATCATACCTGGAGATAATTATATGTCAGGTGCTGGAAGGGGGAGGGGTCACAGACAAACAAACAAAGAGGAAGGGGGGTGCACATCCCCACCCCCAAATTCCCTTCCGCACACTGAAAATTACCTGTAACCATCCCTGAATCTATCTGGTAATAAAATTCAGAGAATTCGTCACAAATGTTTGCAAACACATGTTTAGCTGCTGGCCACTTCACGGCTTCTCTGATACAGCAGTCCTAACTACTTGATAGCAGTGCCCACATTGGGCCATGTAATTTGTCACAGTATACCTCATAATAAAGGCCATTACTAAAACAGTTCCAGACTAAGAGCTAACTTACCAGGGAGCCACCCCAGGATCTCCCATTGGCACTACGAGGAACAGCATGCCTTCCAAATGCTGCTCCCATTCAATGCCTCATTCACACAAGAAGACAAACAATTTGGAAGCTGCTCAATCATACCTGGAGATAAATTATATATCAGGTGCTGGAAGGGGGAGGGGTCACAGACAAACAAACAAAGAGGAAGGGGGGTGCAAATCCCCACCCCCAAATTCCCTTCCGCACACTGAAAATTACCTGTAACCATCCCTGAATCTATCTGGTAATACAATTCAGAGAATTCGTCACAAATGTTTGCAAACACATGTTTAGCTGCTGGCCACTTCACGGCTTCTCTGATACAGCAGTCCTAACTACTTGATAGCAGTGCCCACATTGGGCCATGTAATTTGTCACAGTATACCTCATAATAAAGGCCATTACTAAAACAGTTCCAGACTAAGAGCTAACTTACCAGGGAGCCACCCCAGGATCTCCCATTGGCACTACAAGGAACAGCATGCCTTCCAAATGCTGCTCCCATTCAATGCCTCATGCACACAAGCAGACAAACAATTTGGAAGCTGCTCAATCATACCTGGAGATAAATTATATATCAGGTGCTGGAAGGGGGAGGGGTCACAGACAAACAAACAAAGAGGAAGGGGGGTGCAAATCCCCACCCCCAAATTCTCTTCCGCACACTGAAAATTACCTGTAACCATCCCTGAATCTATCTGGTAATACAATTCAGAGCATTCGTCACAAATGTTTGCAAACACATGTTTAGCTGCTGGCCACTTCACGGCTTCTCTGATACAGCAGTCCTAACTGCTTTATAGCAGTGCCCACATTGGGCCATGTAATTTGTCACAGTATGCCTCATAATAAAGGCCACTACTAAAACAGTTCCAGACTGAGAGCTAACTTACCAGGGAGCCACCCCCAGGATCTCCCATTGGCACTACAAGGAACAGCATGCCTTCCAAATGCTGCTCCCATTCAATGCCTCATGCACACAAGCAGACAAACAATTTGGAAGCTGCTCAATCGTACCTGGAGATAATTATATATCAGGTGCTGGAAGGGGGAGGGGTCACAGACAAACAAACAAAGAGGAAGGGGGGTGCAAATCCCCACCCCCAAATTCCCTTCCGCACACTGAAAATTACCTGTAACCATCCCTGAATCTATCTGGTAATAAAATTCAGAGAATTCGTCACAAATGTTTGCAAACACATGTTTAGCTGCTGGCCACTTCACGGCTTCTCTGATACAGCAGTCCTAACTACTTGATAGCAGTGCCCACATTGGGCCATGTAATTTGTCACAGTAGGCCTCATGATAAAGGCCATTACTAAAACAGTTCCAGACTGAGAGCTAACTTACCAGGGAGCCACCCCCAGGATCTCCCATTGGCACTACAAGGAACAGCATGCCTTCCAAATGCTGCTCCCATTCAATGCCTCATGCACACAAGCAGACAAACAATTTGGAAGCTGCTCAATCATACCTGGAGATAATTATATATCAGGTGCTGGAAGGGGGAGGGGTCACAGACAAACAAACAAAGAGGAAGGAGGGTGCAAACCCCCACCCCCAAATTCCCTTCTGCACACTGAAAATTACCTGTAACCATCCCTGAATCTATCTGGTAATAAAATTCAGAGAATTCGTCACAAATGTTTGCAAACACATGTTTAGCTGCTGGCCACTTCACGGCTTCTCTGATACAGCAGTCCTAACTACTTGATAGCAGTGCCCACATTGGGCCATGTAATTTGTCACAGTATGCCACATAATAAAGGCCATTACTAAAACAGTTCCAGACTGGGAGCTAACTTACCAGGGAGCCACCCCCAGGATCTCCCATTGGCACTACAAGGAACAGCATGCCTTCCAAATGCTGCTCCCATTCAATGCCTCATGCACACAAGCAGACAAACAATTTGGAAGCTGCTCAATCATACCTGGAGATAATTATATATCAGGTGCTGGAAGGGGGAGGGGTCACAGACAAACAAACAAAGAGGAAGGGGGGTGCAAATCCCCACCCCCAAATTCCCTTCCGCACACTGAAAATTACCTGTAATCATCCCTGAATCTATCTGGTAATAAAATTCAGAGAATTCGTCACAAATGTTTGCAAACACATGTTTAGCTGCTGGCCACTTCACGGCTTCTCTGATACAGCAGTCCTAACTACTTGATAGCAGTGCCCACATTGGGCCATGTAATTTGTCACAGTATACCTCATAATAAAGGCCATTACTAAAACAGTTCCAGACTAAGAGCTAACTTACCAGGGAGCCACCCCAGGATCTCCCATTGGCACTACAAGGAACAGCATGCCTTCCAAATGCTGCTCCCATTCAATGCCTCATGCACACAAGCAGACAAACAATTTGGAAGCTGCTCAATCATACCTGGAGATAAATTATATATCAGGTGCTGGAAGGGGGAGGGGTCACAGACAAACAAACAAAGAGGAAGGGGGGTGCAAATCCCCACCCCCCAATTCCCTTCCGCACACTGAAAATTACCTGTAACCATCCCTGAATCTATCTGGTAATAAAATACAGAGAATTCGTCACAAATGTTTGCAAACACATGTTTAGCTGCTGGCCACTTCACGGCTTCTCCGATACAGCAGTCCTAACTACTTGATAGCAGTACCCACATTGGGCCATGTAATTTGTCACAGTATGCCTCATAATAAAGGCCATTACTAAAACAGTTCCAGACTGAGAGCTAACTAACCAGGGAGCCACCCCCAGGATCTCCCATTGGCACTACAAGGAACAGCATGCCTTCCAAATGCTGCTCCCATTCAATGCCTCATGCACACAAGCAGACAAACAATTTGGAAGCTGCTCAATCATACCTGGAGATAATTATATATCAGGTGCTGGAAGGGGGAGGGGTCACAGACAAACAAACAAAGAGGAAGGGGGTGCAAATCCCCACCCCCAAATTCCCTTCCGCACACTGAAAATTACCTGTAACCATCCCTGAATCTATCTGGTAATAAAATTCAGAGAATTCGTCACAAATGTTTGCAAACACATGTTTAGCTGCTGGCCACTTCACGGCTTCTCTGATACAGCAGTCCTAACTACTTGATAGCAGTGCCCACATTGGGCCATGTAATTTGTCACAGTAGGCCTCATGATAAAGGCCATTACTAAAACAGTTCCAGACTGAGAGCTAACTTACCAGGGAGCCACCCCCAGGATCTCCCATTGGCACTACAAGGAACAGCATGCCTTCCAAATGCTGCTCCCATTCAATGCCTCATGCACACAAGCAGACAAACAATTTGGAAGCTGCTCAATCATACCTGGAGATAATTATATATCAGGTGCTGGAAGGGGGAGGGGTCACAGACAAACAAACAAAGAGGAAGGAGGGTGCAAACCCCCACCCCCAAATTCCCTTCCGCACACTGAAAATTATCTGTAACCATCCCTGAATCTATCTGGTAATAAAATTCAGAGAATTCATCACAAATGTTTGCAAACACATGTTTAGCTGCTGGCCACTTCACGGCTTCTCTGATACAGCAGTCCTAACTACTTGATAGCAGTGCCCACATTGGGCCATGTCATTTGTCACAGTATGCCACATAATAAAGGCCATTACTAAAACAGTTCCAGACTGGGAGCTAACTTACCAGGGAGCCACCCCAGGATCTCCCATTGGCACTACAAGGAACAGCATGCCTTCCAAATGCTGCTCCCATTCAATGCCTCATGCACACAAGCAGACAAACAATTTGGAAGCTGCTCAATCATACCTGGAGATAATTATATATCAGGTGCTGGAAGGGGGAGGGGTCACAGACAAACAAACAAAGAGGAAGGAGGGTGCAAACCCCCACCCCCAAATTCCCTTCCGCACACTGAAAATTACCTGTAACCATCCCTGAATCTATCTGGTAATAAAATTCAGAGAATTCGTCACAAATGTTTGCAAACACATGTTTAGCTGCTGGCCACTTCACGGCTTCTCAGATACAGCAGTCCTAACTACTTGATAGCAGTGCCCACATTGGGCCATGTAATTTGTCACAGTATGCCACATAATAAAGGCCATTACTAAAACAGTTCCAGACTGGGAGCTAACTTACCAGGGAGCCACCCCCAGGATCTCCCATTAGCACTACAAGGAACAGCATGCCTTCCAAATGCTGCTCCCATTCAATGCCTCATGCACACAAGCAGACAAACAATTTGGAAGCTGCTCAATCATACCTGGAGATAATTATATGTCAGGTGCTGGAAGGGGGAGGGGTCACAGACAAACAAACAAAGAGGAAGGGGGGTGCACATCCCCACCCCCAAATTCCCTTCCGCACACTGAAAATTACCTGTAACCATCCCTGAATCTATCTGGTAATAAAATTCAGAGAATTCGTCACAAATGTTTGCAAACACATGTTTAGCTGCTGGCCACTTCACGGCTTCTCTGATACAGCAGTCCTAACTACTTGATAGCAGTGCCCACATTGGGCCATGTAATTTGTCACAGTATACCTCATAATAAAGGCCATTACTAAAACAGTTCCAGACTAAGAGCTAACTTACCAGGGAGCCACCCCAGGATCTCCCATTGGCACTACGAGGAACAGCATGCCTTCCAAATGCTGCTCCCATTCAATGCCTCATTCACACAAGCAGACAAACAATTTGGAAGCTGCTCAATCATACCTGGAGATAAATTATATATCAGGTGCTGGAAGGGGGAGGGGTCACAGACAAAAACAAAGAGGAAGGGGGGTGCAAATCCCCACCCCCAAATTCCCTTCCGCACACTGAAAATTACCTGTAACCATCCCTGAATCTATCTGGTAATACAATTCAGAGAATTCGTCACAAATGTTTGCAAACACATGTTTAGCTGCTGGCCACTTCACGGCTTCTCTGATACAGCAGTCCTAACTACTTGATAGCAGTGCCCACATTGGGCCATGTAATTTGTCACAGTATACCTCATAATAAAGGCAATTACTAAAACAGTTCCAGACTAAGAGCTAACTTACCAGGGAGCCACCCCAGGATCTCCCATTGGCACTACAAGGAACAGCATGCCTTCCAAATGCTGCTCCCATTCAATGCCTCATGCACACAAGCAGACAAACAATTTGGAAGCTGCTCAATCATACCTGGAGATAAATTATATATCAGGTGCTGGAAGGGGGAGGGGTCACAGACAAACAAACAAAGAGGAAGGGGGGTGCAAATCCCCACCCCCAAATTCTCTTCCGCACACTGAAAATTACCTGTAACCATCCCTGAATCTATCTGGTAATACAATTCAGAGCATTCGTCACAAATGTTTGCAAACACATGTTTAGCTGCTGGCCACTTCACGGCTTCTCTGATACAGCAGTCCTAACTGCTTTATAGCAGTGCCCACATTGGGCCATGTAATTTGTCACAGTATGCCTCATAATAAAGGCCACTACTAAAACAGTTCCAGACTGAGAGCTAACTTACCAGGGAGCCACCCCCAGGATCTCCCATTGGCACTACAAGGAACAGCATGCCTTCCAAATGCTGCTCCCATTCAATGCCTCATGCACACAAGCAGACAAACAATTTGGAAGCTGCTCAATCGTACCTGGAGATAATTATATATCAGGTGCTGGAAGGGGGAGGGGTCACAGACAAACAAACAAAGAGGAAGGGGGGTGCAAATCCCCACCCCCAAATTCCCTTCCGCACACTGAAAATTACCTGTAACCATCCCTGAATCTATCTGGTAATAAAATTCAGAGAATTCGTCACAAATGTTTGCAAACACATGTTTAGCTGCTGGCCACTTCACGGCTTCTCTGATACAGCAGTCCTAACTACTTGATAGCAGTGCCCACATTGGGCCATGTAATTTGTCACAGTAGGCCTCATGATAAAGGCCATTACTAAAACAGTTCCAGACTGAGAGCTAACTTACCAGGGAGCCACCCCCAGGATCTCCCATTGGCACTACAAGGAACAGCATGCCTTCCAAATGCTGCTCCCATTCAATGCCTCATGCACACAAGCAGACAAACAATTTGGAAGCTGCTCAATCATACCTGGAGATAATTATATATCAGGTGCTGGAAGGGGGAGGGGTCACAGACAAACAAACAAAGAGGAAGGAGGGTGCAAACCCCCACCCCCAAATTCCCTTCTGCACACTGAAAATTACCTGTAACCATCCCTGAATCTATCTGGTAATAAAATTCAGAGAATTCGTCACAAATGTTTGCAAACACATGTTTAGCTGCTGGCCACTTCACGGCTTCTCTGATACAGCAGTCCTAACTACTTGATAGCAGTGCCCACATTGGGCCATGTAATTTGTCACAGTATGCCACATAATAAAGGCCATTACTAAAACAGTTCCAGACTGGGAGCTAACTTACCAGGGAGCCACCCCCAGGATCTCCCATTGGCACTACAAGGAACAGCATGCCTTCCAAATGCTGCTCCCATTCAATGCCTCATGCACACAAGCAGACAAACAATTTGGAAGCTGCTCAATCATACCTGGAGATAATTATATATCAGGTGCTGGAAGGGGGAGGGGTCACAGACAAACAAACAAAGAGGAAGGGGGGTGCAAATCCCCACCCCCAAATTCCCTTCCGCACACTGAAAATTACCTGTAATCATCCCTGAATCTATCTGGTAATAAAATTCAGAGAATTCGTCACAAATGTTTGCAAACACATGTTTAGCTGCTGGCCACTTCACGGCTTCTCTGATACAGCAGTCCTAACTACTTGATAGCAGTGCCCACATTGGGCCATGTAATTTGTCACAGTATACCTCATAATAAAGGCCATTACTAAAACAGTTCCAGACTAAGAGCTAACTTACCAGGGAGCCACCCCAGGATCTCCCATTGGCACTACAAGGAACAGCATGCCTTCCAAATGCTGCTCCCATTCAATGCCTCATGCACACAAGCAGACAAACAATTTGGAAGCTGCTCAATCATACCTGGAGATAAATTATATATCAGGTGCTGGAAGGGGGAGGGGTCACAGACAAACAAACAAAGAGGAAGGGGGGTGCAAATCCCCACCCCCAAATTCCCTTCCGCACACTGAAAATTACCTGTAACCATCCCTGAATCTATCTGGTAATAAAATACAGAGAATTCGTCACAAATGTTTGCAAACACATGTTTAGCTGCTGGCCACTTCACGGCTTCTCCGATACAGCAGTCCTAACTACTTGATAGCAGTACCCACATTGGGCCATGTAATTTGTCACAGTATGCCTCATAATAAAGGCCATTACTAAAACAGTTCCAGACTGAGAGCTAACTAACCAGGGAGCCACCCCCAGGATCTCCCATTGGCACTACAAGGAACAGCATGCCTTCCAAATGCTGCTCCCATTCAATGCCTCATGCACACAAGCAGACAAACAATTTGGAAGCTGCTCAATCATACCTGGAGATAATTATATATCAGGTGCTGGAAGGGGGAGGGGTCACAGACAAACAAACAAAGAGGAAGGGGGTGCAAATCCCCACCCCCAAATTCCCTTCCGCACACTGAAAATTACCTGTAACCATCCCTGAATCTATCTGGTAATAAAATTCAGAGAATTCGTCACAAATGTTTGCAAACACATGTTTAGCTGCTGGCCACTTCACGGCTTCTCTGATACAGCAGTCCTAACTACTTGATAGCAGTGCCCACATTGGGCCATGTAATTTGTCACAGTATGCCTCATAATAAAGGCCATTACTAAAACAGTTGCACACTGAGAGCTAACTTACCAGGGAGCCACCCCCAGGATCTCCCATTGACACTACAAGGAACAGCATGCCTTCCAAATGCTGCTCCCATTCAATGCCTCATGCACACAAGCAGACAAACAATTTGGAAGCTGCTCAATCATACCTGGAGATAATTATATATCAGGTGCTGGAAGGGGGAGGGGTCACAGACAAACAAACAAAGAGGAAGGGGGGTGCACATCCCCACCCCCAAATTCCCTTCCGCACACTGAAAATTACCTGTAATCATCCCTGAATCTATCTGGTAATAAAATTCAGAGAATTCGTCACAAATGTTTGCAAACACATGTTTAGCTGCTGGCCACTTCACGGCTTCTCTGATACAGCAGTCCTAACTACTTGATAGCAGTGCCCACATTGGGCCATGTAATTTGTCACAGTATACCTCATAATAAAGGCCATTACTAAAACAGTTCCAGACTAAGAGCTAACTTACCAGGGAGCCACCCCAGGATCTCCCATTGGCACTACAAGGAACAGCATGCCTTCCAAATGCTGCTCCCATTCAATGCCTCATGCACACAAGCAGACAAACAATTTGGAAGCTGCTCAATCATACCTGGAGATAATTATATATCAGGTGCTGGAAGGGGGAGGGGTCACAGACAAACAAACAAAGAGGAAGGGGGGTGCAAATCCCCACCCCCAAATTCCCTTCCGCACACTGAAAATTACCTGTAACCATCCCTGAATCTATCTGGTAATACAATTCAGAGCATTCGTCACAAATGTTTGCAAACACATGTTTAGCTGCTGGCCACTTCACGGCTTCTCTGATACAGCAGTCCTAACTGCTTTATAGCAGTGCCCACATTGGGCCATGTAATTTGTCACAGTATGCCTCATAATAAAGGCCACTACTAAAACAGTTCCAGACTGAGAGCTAACTTACCAGGGAGCCACCCCCAGTATCTCCCATTGGCACTACAAGGAACAGCATGCCTTCCAAATGCTGCTCCCATTCAATGCCTCATGCACACAAGCAGACAAACAATTTGGAAGCTGCTCAATCATACCTGGAGATAATTATATATCAGGTGCTGGAAGGGGGAGGGGTCACAGACAAACAAACAAAGAGGAAGGGGGGTGCAAATCCCCACCCCCAAATTCCCTTCCGCACACTGAAAATTACCTGTAACCATCCCTGAATCTATCTGGTAATAAAATTCAGAGAATTCGTCACAAATGTTTGCAAACACATGTTTAGCTGCTGGCCACTTCACGGCTTCTCTGATACAGCAGTCCTAACTACTTGATAGCAGTGCCCACATTGGGCCATGTAATTTGTCACAGTAGGCCTCATGATAAAGGCCATTACTAAAACAGTTCCAGACTGAGAGCTAACTTACCAGGGAGCCACCCCCAGGATCTCCCATTGGCACTACAAGGAACAGCATGCCTTCCAAATGCTGCTCCCATTCAATGCCTCATGCACACAAGCAGACAAACAATTTGGAAGCTGCTCAATCATACCTGGAGATAATTATATATCAGGTGCTGGAAGGGGGAGGGGTCACAGACAAACAAACAAAGAGGAAGGAGGGTGCAAACCCCCACCCCCAAATTCCCTTCTGCACACTGAAAATTACCTGTAACCATCCCTGAATCTATCTGGTAATAAAATTCAGAGAATTCGTCACAAATGTTTGCAAACACATGTTTAGCTGCTGGCCACTTCACGGCTTCTCTGATACAGCAGTCCTAACTACTTGATAGCAGTGCCCACATTGGGCCATGTAATTTGTCACAGTATAGCTCATAATAAAGGCCATTACTAAAACAGTTCCAGACTAAGAGCTAACTTACCAGGGAGCCACCCCAGGATCTCCCATTGGCACTACAAGGAACAGCATGCCTTCCAAATGCTGCTCCCATTCAATGCCTCATGCACACAAGCAGACAAACAATTTGGAAGCTGCTCAATCATACCTGGAGATAATTATATATCAGGTGCTGGAAGGTGGAGGGGTCACAGACAAACAAACAAAGAGGAAGGGGGGTGCAAATCCCCACCGCCAAATTCCCTTCCGCACACTGAAAATTACCTGTAACCATCCCTGAATCTATCTGGTAATAAAATTCAGAGAATTCGTCACAAATGTTTGCAAACACATGTTTAGCTGCTGGCCACTTCACGGCTTCTCTGATACAGCAGTCCTAACTACTTGATAGCAGTGCCCACATTGGGCCATGTAATTTGTCACAGTATGCCTCATAATAAAGGCCATTACTAAAACAGTTCCAGACTGAGAGCTAACTTACCAGGGAGCCACCCCCAGGATCTCCCATTGACACTACAAGGAACAGCATGCCTTCCAAATGCTGCTCCCATTCAATGCCTCATGCACACAAGCAGACAAACAATTTGGAAGCTGCTCAATCATACCTGGAGATAATTATATATCAGGTGCTGGAAGGGGGAGGGGTCACAGACAAACAAACAAAGAGGAAGGGGGGTGCACATCCCCACCCCCAAATTCCCTTCCGCACACTGAAAATTACCTGTAATCATCCCTGAATCTATCTGGTAATAAAATTCAGAGAATTCGTCACAAATGTTTGCAAACACATGTTTAGCTGCTGGCCACTTCACGGCTTCTCTGATACAGCAGTCCTAACTACTTGATAGCAGTGCCCACATTGGGCCATGTAATTTGTCACAGTATACCTCATAATAAAGGCCATTACTAAAACAGTTCCAGACTAAGAGCTAACTTACCAGGGAGCCACCCCAGGATCTCCCATTGGCACTACAAGGAACAGCATGCCTTCCAAATGCTGCTCCCATTCAATGCCTCATGCACACAAGCAGACAAACAATTTGGAAGCTGCTCAATCATACCTGGAGATAAATTATATATCAGGTGCTGGAAGGGGGAGGGGTCACAGACAAACAAACAAAGAGGAAGGGGGGTGCAAATCCCCACCCCCAAATTCCCTTCCGCACACTGAAAATTACCTGTAACCATCCCTGAATCTATCTGGTAATAAAATACAGAGAATTCGTCACAAATGTTTGCAAACACATGTTTAGCTGCTGGCCACTTCACGGCTTCTCCGATACAGCAGTCCTAACTACTTGATAGCAGTACCCACATTGGGCCATGTAATTTGTCACAGTATGCCTCATAATAAAGGCCATTACTAAAACAGTTCCAGACTGAGAGCTAACTAACCAGGGAGCCACCCCCAGGATCTCCCATTGGCACTACAAGGAACAGCATGCCTTCCAAATGCTGCTCCCATTCAATGCCTCATGCACACAAGCAGACAAACAATTTGGAAGCTGCTCAATCATACCTGGAGATAATTATATATCAGGTGCTGGAAGGGGGAGGGGTCACAGACAAACAAACAAAGAGGAAGGGGGTGCAAATCCCCACCCCCAAATTCCCTTCCGCACACTGAAAATTACCTGTAACCATCCCTGAATCTATCTGGTAATAAAATTCAGAGAATTCGTCACAAATGTTTGCAAACACATGTTTAGCTGCTGGCCACTTCACGGCTTCTCTGATACAGCAGTCCTAACTACTTGATAGCAGTGCCCACATTGGGCCATGTAATTTGTCACAGTATGCCTCATAATAAAGGCCATTACTAAAACAGTTGCACACTGAGAGCTAACTTACCAGGGAGCCACCCCCAGGATCTCCCATTGACACTACAAGGAACAGCATGCCTTCCAAATGCTGCTCCCATTCAATGCCTCATGCACACAAGCAGACAAACAATTTGGAAGCTGCTCAATCATACCTGGAGATAATTATATATCAGGTGCTGGAAGGGGGAGGGGTCACAGACAAACAAACAAAGAGGAAGGGGGGTGCACATCCCCACCCCCAAATTCCCTTCCGCACACTGAAAATTACCTGTAATCATCCCTGAATCTATCTGGTAATAAAATTCAGAGAATTCGTCACAAATGTTTGCAAACACATGTTTAGCTGCTGGCCACTTCACGGCTTCTCTGATACAGCAGTCCTAACTACTTGATAGCAGTGCCCACATTGGGCCATGTAATTTGTCACAGTATACCTCATAATAAAGGCCATTACTAAAACAGTTCCAGACTAAGAGCTAACTTACCAGGGAGCCACCCCAGGATCTCCCATTGGCACTACAAGGAACAGCATGCCTTCCAAATGCTGCTCCCATTCAATGCCTCATGCACACAAGCAGACAAACAATTTGGAAGCTGCTCAATCATACCTGGAGATAATTATATATCAGGTGCTGGAAGGGGGAGGGGTCACAGACAAACAAACAAAGAGGAAGGGGGGTGCAAATCCCCACCCCCAAATTCCCTTCCGCACACTGAAAATTACCTGTAACCATCCCTGAATCTATCTGGTAATACAATTCAGAGCATTCGTCACAAATGTTTGCAAACACATGTTTAGCTGCTGGCCACTTCACGGCTTCTCTGATACAGCAGTCCTAACTGCTTTATAGCAGTGCCCACATTGGGCCATGTAATTTGTCACAGTATGCCTCATAATAAAGGCCACTACTAAAACAGTTCCAGACTGAGAGCTAACTTACCAGGGAGCCACCCCCAGTATCTCCCATTGGCACTACAAGGAACAGCATGCCTTCCAAATGCTGCTCCCATTCAATGCCTCATGCACACAAGCAGACAAACAATTTGGAAGCTGCTCAATCATACCTGGAGATAATTATATATCAGGTGCTGGAAGGGGGAGGGGTCACAGACAAACAAACAAAGAGGAAGGGGGGTGCAAATCCCCACCCCCAAATTCCCTTCCGCACACTGAAAATTACCTGTAACCATCCCTGAATCTATCTGGTAATAAAATTCAGAGAATTCGTCACAAATGTTTGCAAACACATGTTTAGCTGCTGGCCACTTCACGGCTTCTCTGATACAGCAGTCCTAACTACTTGATAGCAGTGCCCACATTGGGCCATGTAATTTGTCACAGTAGGCCTCATGATAAAGGCCATTACTAAAACAGTTCCAGACTGAGAGCTAACTTACCAGGGAGCCACCCCCAGGATCTCCCATTGGCACTACAAGGAACAGCATGCCTTCCAAATGCTGCTCCCATTCAATGCCTCATGCACACAAGCAGACAAACAATTTGGAAGCTGCTCAATCATACCTGGAGATAATTATATATCAGGTGCTGGAAGGGGGAGGGGTCACAGACAAACAAACAAAGAGGAAGGAGGGTGCAAACCCCCACCCCCAAATTCCCTTCTGCACACTGAAAATTACCTGTAACCATCCCTGAATCTATCTGGTAATAAAATTCAGAGAATTCGTCACAAATGTTTGCAAACACATGTTTAGCTGCTGGCCACTTCACGGCTTCTCTGATACAGCAGTCCTAACTACTTGATAGCAGTGCCCACATTGGGCCATGTAATTTGTCACAGTATAGCTCATAATAAAGGCCATTACTAAAACAGTTCCAGACTAAGAGCTAACTTACCAGGGAGCCACCCCAGGATCTCCCATTGGCACTACAAGGAACAGCATGCCTTCCAAATGCTGCTCCCATTCAATGCCTCATGCACACAAGCAGACAAACAATTTGGAAGCTGCTCAATCATACCTGGAGATAATTATATATCAGGTGCTGGAAGGTGGAGGGGTCACAGACAAACAAACAAAGAGGAAGGGGGGTGCAAATCCCCACCGCCAAATTCCCTTCCGCACACTGAAAATTACCTGTAACCATCCCTGAATCTATCTGGTAATAAAATTCAGAGAATTCGTCACAAATGTTTGCAAACACATGTTTAGCTGCTGGCCACTTCACGGCTTCTCTGATACAGCAGTCCTAACTACTTGATAGCAGTGCCCACATTGGGCCATGTAATTTGTCACAGTATGCCTCATAATAAAGGCCATTACTAAAACAGTTCCAGACTGAGAGCTAACTTACCAGGGAGCCACCCCCAGGATCTCCCATTGACACTACAAGGAACAGCATGCCTTCCAAATGCTGCTCCCATTCAATGCCTCATGCACACAAGCAGACAAACAATTTGGAAGCTGCTCAATCATACCTGGAGATAATTATATATCAGGTGCTGGAAGGGGGAGGGGTCACAGACAAACAAACAAAGAGGAAGGGGGGTGCACATCCCCACCCCCAAATTCCCTTCCGCACACTGAAAATTACCTGTAATCATCCCTGAATCTATCTGGTAATAAAATTCAGAGAATTCGTCACAAATGTTTGCAAACACATGTTTAGCTGCTGGCCACTTCACGGCTTCTCTGATACAGCAGTCCTAACTACTTGATAGCAGTGCCCACATTGGGCCATGTAATTTGTCACAGTATGCCACATAATAAAGGCCATTACTAAAACAGTTCGACACTGGGAGCTAACTTACCAGGGAGCCACCCCCAGGATCTCCCATTGGCACTACAAGGAACAGCATGCCTTCCAAATGCTGCTCCCATTCAATGCCTCATGCACACAAGCAGACAAACAATTTGGAAGCTGCTCAATCATACCTGGAGATAATTATATATCAGGTGCTGGAAGGGGGAGGGGTCACAGACAAACAAACAAAGAGGAAGGAGGGTGCAAACCCCCACCCCCAAATTCCCTTCCGCACACTGAAAATTACCTGTAACCATCCCTGAATCTATCTGGTAATAAAATTCAGAGAATTCGTCACAAATGTTTGCAAACACATGTTTAGCTGCTGGCCACTTCACGGCTTCTCTGATACAGCAGTCCTAACTACTTGATAGCAGTGCCCACATTGGGCCATGTAATTTGTCACAGTATGCCACATAATAAAGGCCATTACTAAAACAGTTCGAGACTGGGAGCTAACTTACCAGGGAGCCACCCCCAGGATCTCCCATTGGCACTACAAGGAACAGCATGCCTTCCAAATGCTGCTCCCATTCAATGCCTCATGCACACAAGCAGACAAACAATTTGGAAGCTGCTCAATCATACCTGGAGATAATTATATATCAGGTGCTGGAAGGGGTAGGGGTCACAGACAAACAAACAAAGAGGAAGGGGGGTGCAAATCCCCACCCCCAAATTCCCTTCCGCACACTGAAAATTACCTGTAACCTTCCCTGAATCTATCTGGTAATAAAATTCAGAGAATTCGTCACAAATGTTTGCAAACACATGTTTAGCTGCTGGCCACTTCACGGCTTCTCTGATACAGCAGTCCTAACTACTTGATAGCAGTGCCCACATTGGGCCATGTAATTTGTCACAGTATGCCTCATAATAAAGGCCATTACTAAAACAGTTCCAGACTGAGGGCTAACTTACCAGGGAGCCACCCCCAGGATCTCCCATTGACACTACAAGGAACAGCATGCCTTCCAAATGCTGCTCCCATTCAATGCCTCATGCACACAAGCAGACAAACAATTTGGAAGCTGCTCAATCATACCTGGAGATAATTATATATCAGGTGCTGGAAGGGGGAGGGGTCACAGACAAACAAACAAAGAGGAAGGGGGGTGCACATCCCCACCCCCAAATTCCCTTCCGCACACTGAAAATTACCTGTAACCATCCCTGAATCTATCTGGTAATACAATTCAGAGCATTCGTCACAAATGTTTGCAAACACATGTTTAGCTGCTGGCCACTTCACGGCTTCTGATACAGCAGTCCTAACTGCTTTATAGCAGTGCCCACATTGGGCCATATAATTTGTCACAGTAGGCCTCATAATAAAGGCCACTACTAAAACAGTTCCAGACTGAGAGCTAACTTACCAGGGAGCCACCCCCAGGATCTCCCATTGGCACTACAAGGAACAGCATGCCTTCCAAATGCTGCTCCCATTCAATGCCTCATGCACACAAGCAGACAAACAATTTGGAAGCTGCTCAATCATACCTGGAGATAATTATATATCAGGTGCTGGAAGGGGGAGGGGTCACAGACAAACAAAGAGGAAGGGGGGTGCAAATCCCCACCCCCAAATTCCCTTCCGCACACTGAAAATTACCTGTAACCATCCCTGAATCTATCTGGTAATAAAATTCAGAGAATTCGTCACAAATGTTTGCAAACACATGTTTAGCTGCTGGCCACTTCACGGCTTCTCTGATACAGCAGTCCTAACTACTTGATAGCAGTGCCCACATTGGGCCATGTAATTTGTCACAGTATGCCTCATAATAAAGGCCATTACTAAAACAGTTCCAGACTGAGAGCTAACTTACCAGGGAGCCACCCCCAGGATCTCCCATTGACACTACAAGGAACAGCATGCCTTCCAAATGCTGCTCCCATTCAATGCCTCATGCACACAAGCAGACAAACAATTTGGAAGCTGCTCAATCATACCTGGAGATAAATTATATATCAGGTGCTGGAAGGTGGAGGGGTCACAGACAAACAAACAAAGAGGAAGGGGGGTGCAAATCCCCACCCCCAAATTCCCTTCCGCACACTGAAAATTACCTGTAACCATCCCTGAATCTATCTGGTAATAAAATTCAGAGAATTCGTCACAAATGTTTGCAAACACATGTTTAGCTGCTGGCCACTTCACGGCTTCTCCGATACAGCAGTCCTAACTACTTGATAGCAGTACCCACATTGGGCCATGTAATTTGTCACAGTATGCCTCATAATAAAGGCCATTACTAAAACAGTTCCAGACTGAGAGCTAACTAACCAGGGAGCCACCCCCAGGATCTCCCATTGGCACTACAATGAACAGCATGCCTTCCAAATGCTGCTCCCATTCAATGCCTCATGCACACAAGCAGACAAACAATTTGGAAGCTGCTCAATCATACCTGGAGATAATTATATATCAGGTGCTGGAAGGGGGAGGGGTCACAGACAAACAAACAAAGAGGAAGGGGGTGCAAATCCCCACCCCCAAATTCCCTTCCGCACACTGAAAATTACCTGTAACCATCCCTGAATCTATCTGGTAATAAAATTCAGAGAATTCGTCACAAATGTTTGCAAACACATGTTTAGCTGCTGGCCACTTCACGGCTTCTCTGATACAGCAGTCCTAACTACTTGATAGCAGTGCCCACATTGGGCCATGTAATTTGTCACAGTAGGCCTCATGATAAAGGCCATTACTAAAACAGTTCCAGACTGAGAGCTAACTTACCAGGGAGCCACCCCCAGGATCTCCCATTGGCACTACAAGGAACAGCATGCCTTCCAAATGCTGCTCCCATACAATGCC